>NC_084965.1:14874877-15172377 GCF_949316205.1 Platichthys flesus
CACTACTACTCAGTAAATACGTGGGCTGTACAACCAAAACAATGTGCTGGAGTGCGCCATTGAGCTGCAGGCTTGGGTGTTACTCATTGCAATGCTTCCATCAACTTCCGAGTAACTCAAAGTTATTTTGGTTACTATATCAAAAATATACACTCGTAGTTCACAGATTCTGTTAGTATTATCTGAATAACCTTAACTGATATGAATTACCAGTGTTTGTTAAATAAAATTAGGAAATTTTAACTGGAAATTTGTTTTATAAAGGAGTATTTTGTATCAGCTGTAACAACATTTTTGGTACAAATTTTTGGTCTAAAATCATGAATGCAAACCATCAGTCCCTCTGTTTGCCAACGCCTGTTTGGAATCAATCCTGTGTCACTGGACATGAATACTGATATAAGGAAAAACATATAATTAAATAATATCAATTATAGGTAGTAGTCTAATGATGGATATCCCTTTGTCTGGAATGCCATATATAACACTTGCTGTCAGTGTAGATTTTTTACAAAATATATATATATATTTAGTAAAAATATATATTTAATAAAATGGGAGAAATAAGCAGATTAATCCTTAATAAAATAATTATCAGTTGCAGTTGAATACAAAATAGTTAAAGAGCTCCACCTCAAAGCAAATATAATTATAAAACCTCTTCTTACATAAATGCACAATTATTAATGATCTATTTCATAGCAATCAATTAATTAGGGCCCGAGCACCAACAGGGGCAAAAGCCCTATTGAATTTCATATGATTCTTCTTATTCTTATTGCCTGCCAAGTTAATTGCCTTTTGACGGCCTAAACGTGCTTGAAAACTCACCAAAGTTTGCAGAAAATTAAAAAATGTAGGTGTTCTGGAGTATTTTTAAATGGATTGGGGAAAATGACTCAACAGGCCCCCACGAATGCAGCCCCTTACTTCCTCAGGCGGTGTGACCGTGGCATGGTGTCAAAGTTTGATTATGTGCGATCAAACACAAGGTTGTTGTATCTGTGTAATTTCCTTGATCATAGATTCCTTCGATGTTTCAAAGGTGAAAGATTAATCCGATCTGCGTATTCTGGAGTAATTTGAAATGCATTGAGTACTTTTATTTACTTATTACTTATTACTTATTTTTAATAATACAGCTTTTACTTATAAGAAAGCAAGTTTTACAGTGTGGCGTTAGTATGTTTTCCAATATATGTTGACAAATAATAGTGCTACAGAGTAAATATACAGGTAATATTTGTCAGAAACTAATTTCTATCGTTACGTGAAGTCAAGTGAGAAAAATATCAAAGTGCCCAGTGTGTTATAAAACAGGCATTGTCACTATAATGTTGAAAAATTCTATAAATCCCTTCCTGACGGCCCCTGGTTCAGTCGCTTTGCTTTTATTACTTTGACACCACAGAGTGAGTAACTAAAGAATGAGCATCTCACATCACCTCTGTGGCTCATTGACCTCAGATTGCAACTGGTTGCCACTGGCAGCAGTATTGTTATGGTATTAATGTTTCTTGAAGCACACATTAGATCAGTGATTCTCAACTAGTGGGTTGCGACCCAAAAGTGTGTTGCTGACCCTTTTTCAGTGGGTTGTGTGCCTTTGCCTGGGCAAAGAAAAATGTAAAGAAAACAATCCTGTGCTTTTATGTTGAAGGGGATTTTTTATGCAGCCCAGTGGCGTCTACTCACACTCCTTAATAGCGTAACCGATCGTTTTGTTCTTTTATACTGTCAGGCCTCAGCCGAAAAAGAACACGAGAGATGATTATTGAATCGGGACATCACACCCGTTTATTTTCCTTCACACATCCAAACTTTACTCTCGACAGCACCCCCCTCTGTTAGAAACTCTTCAAAACAAGAGTCCCAACCAACACCCTGCTTATAACAGGAACCACACATCAACCTTCCATAATAAAGCCACTTAATAAAATAGCTTACAATCAAATTTTTTTACGCAGCGTGAATAGAATCAGTCTTTTTGAAACCACTTCTCAGTAGTTGGATTTTTGTATTTCTTGTTTGTTCATGAAAACACTGTTGAGTCTGTTTTAAAAAAGGCCTGTGTCTTTAAGATGCACTTTTTGGTTTTGAATTAAAAAGCAGCTAATTGAGTGTAAAAGGGAATATTTCCCTCTCTAGCATCGTCACCTGCTGCTCGTTTTAGTTTATCATTTAACTTGTTTTTTTTTTTGTGTTGGCATACTGTGATATCCTTTACTATAAATTTGAGAAGTTGATGTCCACTTCAAATCTTTGAGATACATTTGACATATTTTATCCCCTGCCCATCTTTTTAGGTATCTCAACACTCAGTTCATCAAGAAGAACAAACTCACAGAAGCCGACCTACAGTACGGCTATGGAGGAGTGGACATGAATGAGCCGCTCATGGAGATTGGAGAGGTACTGACTCACTCACTCACTCACTCACTCACTCACCTTTTCTCCTGCACATTTACTTCCACCAAACTTGTTTGATACAAACCAAGAATCTATGGATCAGTGGGATCCAGTTCCCAGGTCAAGATTTCACCTCACACCTCCAAACTACACTGATCTGCTCTAGGGTTGTCTGCAGTGCTATGATATGCTGTTTTTTAAATATTTTTCTTTCAGTTGGCGCTAGATATGTGGAGGAAGCTAATGATCGAGCCCCTGCAGACTGTCCTGATCCGGATGTTGCTGAATGAAATCAAGAAGTATGTTTCTCACACAAGCAGAGCCACGGGAGGCTATTTTCCAAAATCAATATGTCCTTATCTTGAATCCATAATTACTGTCTCATTGTAGTGGTAGAGATTAAACTATATAGCTCGTGCAGTTCTCTTTATTTCACGAATTTGGATTTTCATTAGTGCAATGTCTGATTTCCAGTCCTACACTGTTAATATCTGATCATCTAGTCTAATCGGGCTGCTGTGTTTAACCTGTACTTCGCACCATTTAAAAAAAGGCTGTGCTCAGGGATTCTGTAAGAGATTGGCGGCTAACAGCAGCTTCCCTGTGTTCTCCAGTGATCGTTGTGGAGAGAACCCCAACCAGAAGGTTATCCACGGGGTCATCAACTCCTTTGTTCATGTTGAACAGTACAAGAAGAAGTTTCCACTAAAGGTGAGACAAAAAATATTACATTCTCCAGACTATTTGTTTGGTGTTGGTTGAAGTGGAGTTTTTCTTCATTCAAACAGCACAGACGTTAAAATCCAAAGCCACAAATATGAAAACACACAATTCTTTCAAATAGATTGTAATACAACATTGCGCGTGTGTGCAGTCAGAGGAGGTGGAACACTTGTCTGCTGTGCCTCCTTGGCTGCTGCTAAGAGGAGAGATGGATTAGTTGTAAAGCAGTTGCATGGTACAGAGACGACAGACCCCAAAACGTCTAGATTCTTGCTTGCTTGGGTCGTGTCCCCGATAATTGACATAAGAAGAGACTCCCCACGTCCTCTATTTTCAAAGCATAATAACTCACACACACACTACTGACTTATTTTACTGAAAGATGACCCCCCCCCCCCCCATTTGAATGAAAGTTAAAAGTTGGAATAAGTGACAGTTCTAATCCACAAGCTGTTGTCTGTTGAGCATCCATATGCCATTATGCATTTTCATGTGTACTAAATCCCATGTGTTCCACATCCTTCTTCCCGCGTTGCAGTTTTATCAGGAAATCTTCGAAGGGCCATTTCTGTCCAAAACAGGGGAGTATTACAAACAGGAAGCCTCCAATCTACTGCAAGAATCCAACTGCTCACAATATATGGAGAAGGTAGGTCAGATGGAGACGTAATCCAAGTATGTGGAATGTACATAGAATGTATTGATATGTGGCTCAAACTGCCATGTAGGGCTGTTTGTTCCATTTTTTGTAACGCTTTTGTAAATGCGTTGCTTGGTTGACGTTTGTGATGACTGTGTACTTGTCTGTTGGTGTGCGTGAGTGTGTGTGTGTACTGCAGGGTCACATCGGGGTGGTTTTAATCTGAGTTTTAGCTGGACCATTAACCCGCTAAGGCTGCGATCACAGACCTCTGGGCAACTTCATCTGCCATAACCGATGCTTACTCACTCTCTCTCTCCCTCTCCCTCTCCCTGATCCTCTCTCGTTCATTCAAATCAGCAATAATCAGATTTCTCTGATAGATTTATCCCTCCAGCCAGTAAACAGGATCATCATTAAAGCTTTACCAAGCAGTCGGGCCGTGCACTTTCCCTTCCTGTTTGATCTGTCCCTGTGTTGACAGGTTTACATGAGCATTGATCTGACGTATGACAGTGAGAGAGCAGCAATAGACACTGTGGTAGAGTGCGGTCTCATCCAGTCAGGACAGGCTCAGACACTGTTGCTGATCTGACCCAGTTTTACGGCAGTAGGGAGGCAGCTCTCTGCGTCGTCTCCTTGTTTTTAGTTCTCCTCGTTTGTATTGTGCTCAAGTCTGTACGGAGATCAACAAGTTACACATGCTGCCTCATTCAATCAACAGCTGGGATTTGACGGTGATTTTTAAACCTTTGCTAGGAATGCAAAGTTACAACCCACTAATGTTTAAGCCATAGACAGCAATACACCACCTTTTCTTGTTCTCCAAATGGGTTATGAATGAAAAAATTGATGTGATTTATATATGTATGTACATGCGCTCTTAACTAATCATGAATTGACTGTACAAAGATTCAATGTTTTCTGAAAGTAAAAAATGGGGGGACATGATATCTAATTATCCTCTTAAATTTGATTCTAACCCTTCTCCTCCAGGTTTTGGGCCGATTGAAAGATGAAGAGGTGCGATGTCGGAAGTACCTGCACCCCAGCTCCTACGCCAAAGTCATCCACGAATGTCAGCAGAGGATGGTGGCCGATCACCTGCAGTTCCTGCACGGGGAGTGCCAGGACATTATTCGGCAGGAGAAGAGAGAAGGCAAGTCTGACAACGTCCTCTCTTGCCCTATATCTATCCTGCATGAAAGAAGTTAAACATTTAGTGCACACATTTCTCTGTAGAGCTGTGATCAAACCATGGTGTTGTTTTTGTCCAGACATGGCGAACATGTACACCCTGCTGCGGTCCGTGGCCAATGGGCTGCCTCACATGATCCAGGAGCTACAGGTTCATATTCACAATGAGGGCATCCGAGGCACCAGTAACCTCTCTCAGGAAAACGTAAGTAGTGCTGCGGTGTGCGTGCCTCGACTTGTACATTTGCATTTCCACAATCATGTGTTGTTGTTTTTTTTCTCTGTACCTGTTAGAGCTTGAAAAGTCTGCTCTTCAGTTACTGTATTACTTTGCTCAGGTTGTTGTACTACTTCAGCTTCAAAGTGATAATTAGATAATGCTACTGTAAAATGACTGAGGGAAACTGTGATCTTTTTAGTTTTTCAGAGGTTGTCCAGTTAACTTCACTCTTGTAAAACGTAACAATGTTGTCTCCGTCTCTCCTCGGTGCTCTCCAGATGCCAACCCTGTTCGTGGAGTCAGTGCTGGAGGTTCACAGTAAATTTGTTCAGCTCATCAACACAGTTTTAAATGGAGATCAGCACTTCATGAGTGCACTCGATAAGGTATTCAAGCATCATTGAACCACTTACTCCTAATTGACACTAGATGTTTGAAGTAATGTTAGTGGAACATTCCCTTTTCACAGCCTGTTGTTATAAATCAAGGTTTCTGCAGGGTCTGAAAAAGAATCAAATTGAATCAGCGTCATTTTAGGCCTTAAATACTTAAAATCTTAAATACGTGTAAATATTATGTCTTCAGTTTTGTCTGGTGGTAAAATGATTATATGACAGATGGCCACAGTCGAGATGATGTATGGGAAACACTGGTCTTAGATGTTAATTATGTTAATGTTCATTTAACACTACTTTGGTACCACTAAAAAATTTGTTATGACTTTTATATATAACTTATAAATAAGTGTTTTGCCAGCCTGTATAGTTTGTAATTTCTCAATGATAGAGATATTGGCACGCTGTAATAAAACTAAAAACAAGACCAATGGGTAACTTTGTCTCTAAAAACTCCCATTCGAATTTATCCCAGTACACTTGGCTTTGCTGTGGGAGTCAAAGTGGAAACTTACTGTCTTTGTTGGTAGTTTGGGAGATAATCAAGTCTGGGGTCAATGTAAATAATTCAGATATTCCTTCATGTCCGTCGTACTTGCTCTTAAATAAAACATTTCTTAAAAAGACTCAAATAAAACTTATTTAATAAAGCAGAACCCTTGTTAAATGTATAGAAAGTATAATTAAATTCTTGTGCTTTTAACATTTAATAGAGTTTTAACTGGTTTGTTGTTTTTTTCTCTTTCTCAGGCTTTGACGTCTGTGGTGAACTTCAGGGAGCCCAAGTCCATCTGTAAAGCCCCTGAACTTGTGAGTACTCACAGACACACATACACACACACACAGACAGACACACACACACACACACACTATTATACACAGTGCCTTGACCGGGTCATGTCCCCCTCCTGGTGTCTCCTTCCAGCTGGCGAAATACTGTGACAATCTGCTGAAGAAATCTGCAAAGGGAATGACGGAGAACGAGGTGGAGGACAAACTGACCAGTTTCATCACAGTGTTCAAGTACATAGACGACAAGGACATCTTTCAAAAGGTGACGAGAAGGCCCCCTGCTGCTTTTTGATAATAGTATTTAAACATCTTGAGATGTTCTGATGTTACAGACATTGACTCTTTCTTTGAATCCCACAGTTTTATGCCAGAATGCTAGCAAAGCGGTTAATACATGGTTTATCATTGTCGATGGACTCAGAAGAAGCCATGATCAACAAACTAAAGGTAAATCTAAATGTGTATGTATAAATTAAGACTTGTGCAATGAACATTCATTGTGTCTTTAACATTAGTAAGAGGTGGATCCAGTCCACGATGCAGGTGGGACTCCTGCTTGTGATCTTTTGTCCGGCCACAAGAGACATGCTCATACATTTCTCCACACCTCTCTCTCCTATTCTTTCCCTTCTTTTATACTCCTCCACATTCTGGCTCCTCGTTCCTCATCCTGCAGCAAGCGTGTGGCTACGAGTTCACGAGCAAACTCCACCGAATGTACACAGACATGAGCGTGAGCGCCGACCTCAACAACAAGTTCAACAATTTCATCAAGACGCAGGAGACGGTGGTGGACCTTGGCATCAGTTTCCAGATCTATGTTTTACAGGTGAGGAGGACGGAGGCGGAAGGTGTTGTTTGTTTCTGACTGTCCACAAAGTTCCATCCATTAACATACATGGGCCTTATCTAAAGATCACACAGGACATACAAAATAAATGACTGAAACAAAAATAGAAATGCAGGATTAAATCTGTGAATAGTAATTTATTCATTGAGACTTTAGACCTATTCAGTTTACACAGCTCAGCTCTGTTTCACCTGCTTGAAGGGAGCAGTTCACACAGAGTTCAGAATATGGGAGAAATTGCATTGATTCTCTTTTCCTGTTAAACTTTGCACACAAACATGGGATTCCATTACATTCTACGTGTTTCAGTATAATTGTGTAATGTTGTATGTCCAATTTGTTTGTAGGCTGGAGCGTGGCCCCTCACACACGTCCCCTCCTCCACATTTGCCATCCCCCAGGAGCTAGAGAAGAGTGTGCAGATGGTGAGTGTGCTTGTTGTTGTTATTGACAGGTTCCCTATGGATCACAGGAACATATTTTAACTTCAATTCTGTCTTCTCCTCCTTTTACAGTTTGAATTGTTCTATAATCAGCACTTCAGTGGGAGGAAGCTGACCTGGCTGCACTACCTCTGCACAGGTAAAGAATCATTGATGCTGCCTTAACGAACAAGGAGCGTCACAGCTTTTTAACTTTAAGCTGGCATGAATCCTTTCTGTTGGCATTGTTGTCAAGGAAAACATACACTAGAGGGCAGCGGTCTCTTACGGTCTTCCACGTATGCCTCACTACTGTCTAACTCACATTTAATTCCAGTCCCAATCTCCTCCCAGCTGTTCTACAGTAACGGGTGAAGTATCATATACATGCCTCTTGTTTCTCTTCAGTCTCATGTCTCTTCCTCGTGTCTCTTCCTCGGGGTCACTGCCCCCCATGATTTCCGGCGGTACCACTATGTTAAGTCAGTTTCATCTGTAAGCTTTCAGAAGACGTGCACGTAGATACATATGTAACGTTGAGCAGGAACGGAACTAAACATAAACACATTTTCCTAAAGTCAAATCTTGCATTAAATCAGCAACAAATGGCGGTTTTCTCGTGGAATTCCTCAGTAACACAAGCAGTACCAAAGCAAATACGTGAACAATAACGTGACAAATGCTGCTGGTTGAACAGCAAGTATATTGCAGGCCTAAAGCTCTAGATTTAAATAATAAGCTTCACTAAGATGGTTCAGTTTTGTGGGTCACCCTTCAACTCTGTTCCCCCTTCCACCAACAGGTGAGGTGAAAATGAACTACCTGTCCAAGCCGTACGTCGCCATGGTGACCACCTACCAGATGGCTGTGCTGCTGCTCTTCAACAACAGCCAGACGGTGACGCACAAGGAGCTGCAGGACGGCACCCAGATGAACGAGAAGGAGCTACAGAAGACCATCAAGTCCCTGCTGGACGTCAAGATGCTCAACCACGACTCGCAAAAGGTCTGAACGGCCGAGTGCAACTGATCTTCAGTAGATCCCACAGAGTTCACATTTATTTGTCAAACCTAACTCTGCATTGGCGTGTTAATGTTCCAGAGAATGTGTGGCTTGTGTCCCCCTTCCATCCTCTACCCACCCACGAGCAAAGGTGATTATTTAAACACAGGTTGTCTTCCCCTCTTACAGGAGGAGATCGAAGCAGAGTCCACGTTTTCACTAAATATGACTTTCACCAGTAAAAGGACAAAGTTCAAGATCACAACCTCCATGCAGAAAGATACACCACAGGTAAGGTTATCTGTCCAACTCAAATCCTTCCTCGAGTTCCCCTGTTGCCCTGTTATCTGGCAGCGAGGCCGACGTGTCACATGTCTCGCCTGACGTTTTTAGGAAATGGAGCAGACGAGGAGCGCCGTGGACGAGGACCGCAAAATGTATTTACAAGCTGCTATAGTAAGAATCATGAAGGCTCGCAAGGTGCTCCGACACAACGCCCTCATCCAGGAGGTGAGTGGAACCCGTCTCATTTTAAGACCTTTGCTTTGATTTCTTCATCATTTCAGGCCCTGGTGGAGACGAGCAGGTGAATAGCTTGTGCATGTGCCACTCAAAGTCTTGTCAAAAGGATTTACGGGGAATTTGGTAACATGAGCTGGGATTAGGTTTCTATTGGAGGGGGGGTTGGAGGCCAGGGCACAAAAACAGCTTGTACCCTTGGCCGAACAAATGGTCTCTTTAAATAGACGTATAAAGTAACAGGTGATCAGAAGGTGCAGGTAGAGGAAATTCCATAAACTGATCATGTGCACGAATTAATCCGTATAGAGGGAATCATGCAGAGTTCATGTGCTGGGGGGAAATTCTCTGGGGGTGAGGTAACACTGTTGTGACAGAGGGTTGAGTTAGGAATGATGTTCTCCACTCCTGGGACCATGTTGGAGCATGTTGGCAGTGGATGCATCTCCTCTTAGTCAGCTGACAGCGACAACCCACACACATGTACGCAGCTTCTTCACTGTGATAGAGGCATATCTACAGTTTGTTTATCACAAGGTTTAGTTTCCATTTCCCCTGTGTACTGCTCCCTCACCCTCTTTGTGAACTTTTAAGGTTAACTCAATTAACAATTATTTTCACTATAATTGAATGTAATTGTTATTTGTTAAAGCAAATATTCAGTCTAAATGCAGAGATACTTGTTTTTTTTAAACATTAGCACTTTCATTGTGAGGACATTAGCGTGGTGAGGTTAGCATTTAGCTTAAAGTAATACTGTAGAGTGCAGATCGGGCCTCAGTTTCCTTCCAAATCTGACCACGCCCCAGAGAAGATTAACGGAGGACACAGTAAATACTCCAGTTAACATGATTCTTTACTTAAAAAATTGGCATTATCCATTATAATATGTAAAATTATAAATTACTGCAAACTTGATTCTATCTGCAGTAGATCTATGTGTCAGTATTTCCCTGTTTGCGTCCTGCTTAACTGTTGTGTGTTGTTTCTCGATCCTCCGTGTGTGCAGGTCATCAATCAGTCCAAAGCCAGGTTCAACCCCAGTATCAGCATGATCAAGAAGTGCATTGAGGTGCTCATCGACAAGCAGTACATCGAGCGCAGCCAGACGTCGGCGGACGAGTACAGCTACGTCGCCTAGACAGAGGAGTTGAGCCACGGGGCCGCCTCCACACAAACACTCACCTGCGTGACTGACTGGCAGATACAGGTTTAAAACATGAAAAATAATCAAAGCAACAGAACAGGCTCATTCATTCATTTAGGTTTTGGACTGTCGCTGTCTGCTGTGGCGCCGCACGGTGAATAAAGCAGGACCGGGGCCTCCATCTTGAAAGAAAAACAACTAGAGCGTTCATCGCGTCCTGTCAGACAGCCGGCTGACGCCACCACCCATAAGGCCCTGCTCCCAGCCCCCACCCACCTTCTGATTTTAAGCTGTTTACAACATCACCAGTGCCACGCACCTGTGCGTCAAACGAGAGAAAAAGAAAAATGCCTATGGCGGTTTTGAGAGGAAAGAGCTGATAAACATACAACCGGAAATAAAGGAGAGAGGAAAAAGAAAAGCGGGGGGGAAAGTTAGCTGTGACATCAATGACCCATTGGTGGCTTCACATAAAAAAAAACATGCTTTCTTTTCTCACATTTGCAGTTGTCGTGTGTTTATTTTTCTTTCTTTGTTAAATGTACTGAAGTTAGAAAAAAAAATATTGTAATAAAACTGGTATACTTACTATTGTATCTACTTTCAAATGTAAAGAAAAATGAGGTGTGACAAACATGATCATGCTGCTTGTCAAATAAATAAATAAAAACACTGAAGGGTTTTATTTAAACATTTCTGGTTTCATATTTGTTTGTCAGTGAATATAAACTCAAACTGAAATGTTATTATTCACACATTTTCATTTTCTCATGTGACATTACAATCATGTACAGTGAAGATCATAGTGTCCAATTGGTAACATATACGTTTGAATTCCCTGCTATTTAACATGTATTAATAGAACATAGATATGAGTTAACTATGATTTAATAACTCCACTTCCCTAATATTTGAGCCTCTATTGATATGCAGTGTTTCAGTTATAATGAAGACTTGTTTGTATTTTTTTTAGAATTGTGTGTTAATGCTTTTTCATGTTTATAAAGAAGCTCTTGTGAGTTAATACATTATTAAACACTTAGATTTTCTTACAGCTATAATACAATGTTATTTGCTGTTTGTATGCTGCTTACATATGTGAAATAGTGGTACCACAAACATGCTGCTAAACCAAACATCATAGATGAAAACCTTAAAAGATATTAAAACATTTCCCCACATTTATCTCTCTGTATAAGTTCAGACAGGATCAATTTAGACTTTTTTAATACTGACGGAGTTACTTGTGCCATCCTGCTCAAAGGTTGCAGTAACAGTACAATGAAGCAATAGAGTATTAGATATATGAAGAAAATGTAGTGAAAATTAAAATATGAAGTGTAAATGCAGAACCAGCGCATAATAAAAATAGGTTAAATGAGACAGTAAGTAATTCTTGACAGTAAGTAGTAATATGGAATATTGCACATGATACTAAACATAATATGATGCTACACATTGTACTATTGCACATTAAAAACAAAGTAATAATGCACGTACTGTTAGTAATATTTTTCCTATATATACATTGCATATTATATTGTATTAATTACTGACAATTTCAATTGTCACTGTTGCTCCCTTCATTTCTATCAGGCATTTTTTAATGTATAAATAACTTTATAATAGACACGCCTTTCCATTAGATTAAAAAGGTTTCTCTTAATCAATGGAAATATTGCACAACTACAAAATGTAAGAAAAAAAGGGGGAGCCTCTGATTGACACCTGCCCCGCCCTATTCAGTGACATCACCCTCATGAAGTCATGTGATTTCAGTCACATGATGTCCATACTAACTAAAGGTAAGATTCTGTTGGAACAGGAAGTGAACAGACTGGAGCTGAGCTGCCCCACGTTATCCTGAATCCACCGTAACATTGAATTAATCATTAAATATTAACGTTCCCAAGTGAAGAGTGAACAATTCTGAGGTGGGATTATTTAATAAACAGATTCCAGGGTGTAAACAAATTTGAATTCACCCTCGATACGCGCCATATGACAGCGCCTGGTCGTGACGTCACTCGCACATGCGCGCTCGCTACACGTCACCGGAGCGAGGATCTGTTGCCAGGTAGCAGCAGCTGTTGAGCTCACATCTGTCCTGAGTCCAGATGTGGCTCCTCTGTGAAGGAGATGGTCACAACGTGCTGGATCAGCTGGTTCCAGGAGCAAAACGCGCTGACAACCATTTTGTTTTCTCTCCGTATTAACCGTATGTATCTTATATGAAATGAACTTAATGCAGCGTAATCGCTACATATCGTATAAAAAATATCTAATAGTACTCTAAACTCATTTATCTGTACATTTATATATTGTTTGCACCGTGCAGGACGTTGACTAGGACCTCGTGGCGCAACGGTAGCGCGTCTGACTCCAGATCAGAAGGTTGCGTGTTCAAATCACGTCGGGGTCATTTCTTTTGATCAATTTATCCTGAATTACACAACAGCTACACTGATACAAAATGTATTTACACATCTTCTACTCATGTACATGGACTCTGATAATGATTCAATGGTCACACATCTACACCCACACATAATAGTACGAGGGTAACAGTTGCCTTTTGGGCTAAAAAACATGGTGGTTGAGTTGAATTTGACATGAAAGGAACAGTATGGAGACATTTTATGTTTCAAGGCCTGAGTTACATTAACGCTGTTAACCCCTGAAACTCCAACAGCCCTCCATCAGCATAGGGATGAATTATCCCTTTACAGAGATGGTTAACTTTAGGCCTGATCACAGGAACGATCATGTAACGATGATGTGCAGATGGACAAAGCATTTATTTTCAGGACATGATCTTCTCACCTCAGTTTACATAAAGGAGGGATGTCATTGGACATCACTGACCCTGACGTGATTTGAACACGCAGCCTTCTGATCTGGAGTCAGACGCGCTACCGTTGCGCCACAAGGTCACATGTTTCTTGTGCAGAGGTCTCCGGGTATAGTGACAGGTGTGACAGTTTTTTCAACTGATCAATATGTTGTTTGAAGAATCATGGTCCAAATGTAACAGCCAGGATTATCCACGAGAGTTTATTAAAAAAAGCTGTAAACATTTTGAACTGTTCATATGTATTGGTTAATGTTTGTTATGAGTTTTTGTATTGTCCAGAGTCACATCATTTGTGTCATTTCCGAGTTATAACACTGACAAACATTTGCTAAACAAGAACCAACCATCATTTCCAGCCACATTTTGAACTGGAGGTTGCATCGAGGGCTGTTGCTGTTATTATCACATTGAGCAAAGGTTTCTGTCATGCCTCTTTTGAAATATTTGGATTTACCCAAATGTCATGTGTAATCTAATATTATTCAGGTTGAGTTGAATATGCAGATAGAAACACATCTGGAATCGCACAGGGCTGTATGTGCTGCGAAAATACCAGGATTTCTATAACAGGTGAAATATCAGGATGTTTTCAATCTGAACATGTTTGTGTTCTTTCGCTGTTGGACTTCAGGGGGTCCGAGGAAACCGTGGGACAGAAAGAATATGCAAAACAGCAGCTGACAGCTTTTCCCCTAATCCGTGAAATCAGAGTGCTAAAGCTGTGCTAACACCTTTCTCAGCTCTCAGTGCACACGCTGCGACCAATCCCCACAAACACGCCAATTAAAGGCTCTGGGCCCTAATCCAAACAAAGATGATTCCTGGAGAGAAGAAGTGAAGACACGGTGCAGTTCTGCAATCCGGCCTGCAGGTGGGGCCTGTCAGTTGTTGGAAGGATCAAACTGTGGAAAACGTGACTTGATAAAACTGGTGTTAAATGATAAAATACTAAAAGCAGAACATGAACAGACCACGATCTTCCATGTGAGGTATAAGAAGTGCTACTCAGGGTTTTCATGTGCTGGTGCATTAGTCAGAGTCAGGGTTAGGAATGTTTTTATAATCTCTAATTAAATAAAATAAAAGTCAAGTTTGCTGTAGTGCTAATTGCTAATGGGAGACCTAAGGAAGACGATAACTAGTGTCACTATTGAGATACATGCAAATACTTTACTTTGCACCACATTGGGATAGTTATCAGAAGTTTGATTGAAGATACTTTATTTATGTGTCTGGATATAACTGCTCGGTGGGATTGCTGTTGCTCTGCTGTGTCTGCAACCGAGGAAACTTTTCAAGATCAACTATTTACTACATCTACACGAAGCCCTCTGATGAAGAATCGAACAAAGATGAAATTATAAAATAGCAGATGTGATTTAGCTTTGTTACAGTTCTGCAGGGAAACTAAAACTATTTCAAAAGCAGATTTTGAAAACTATCGTACATGTGATGTTGAGTAGAGCTTCATGTGCATGATACATCTCTTTATTGTGTGCTGGTAGTAGGAGGAAAGCATTTGGTTTTGTTTTGCTAAGTAGACTTCATCCCACTAACTGTGATCAAAGGCAAAGGATCATGGCTTTGTACTCATGGTTGACTCAGACCCATCTGGATCAGTAAAGGTGGTCAAAGAAAAAGACATGGGATTTCAATTGGACTATTATTGCATGTTTCAGTGAAAGGACTCAGGATCATCTAGCCTCTATCAAGCCATTTAAGCATTTAGTATGTGAGGGTGTAGATGAATTGAGGAGGCTTTCTGTCCAATGCATCCACCATGCATCTACAGACCAAATTGCTGGAATTTAAAGGGATGTCGCTGTTATCCTCCTCCTAGTTACTGCTGCAGAATATCGGACACTTGGATGACACCTCGGGAGCAGCATGGAGGCATTTTATGTGAATTTCTGATTTTTGGTGAACCATCTCTTTAAAGAGGATGGTTACTTTTCGGCCTCATCACAGGAATGAACAATGTAATCATGACCTGCAAGTGGATAAAGCTGAGCACATCAACTGCTCAACACTGCCTCATAAGTGAGGACAATCTGAACATCACTGACCCTGACGTGATTTGAACACGCAACCTTCTGATCTGGAGTCAGACGCGCTACCGTTGCGCCACAAGGTCACATACTCCTCAGCCAAATATCTCCTGTAATATTTAACATTTTTGGTTGAACCATTCCTCTAACACATGAACTGCTTCCATACAGTTATCAGAGGTTAAACCGCAACAAAACACCTCATCAGAATTTGTGTGGCAGTCTTAAATCCCGCCTTTGTATAGCCTCGCCTTCTATAAACCCCTCCTCCGTGCACTGCATGTCGTGTAAGACTAGATGAGGATCCGAACAAGGAGTCAACAATAAATCATCTCTGCGTGTAAGATACAACTTTTATGTGACGTTAAATCCGCTTATAAATCATATCTTCCTCTGAGCTCACTGCCAATTTCCCATACCCCAAAATAACAACAGTTCAAGACACCATCGACAAAGGCAGGTGGAATGACACGGCTGTAAAAGTGTTGCAGCAAATGTCACAAGTAGGAACAAATCTAATGTGAAGGCAGCGTTGAATTCTCCAGTGGTGAGGTGAGTGCTTGATGACAGAGGGGTTGTGTAGAAAGTGACCTGTTGCAGCACGTCTGCCACGGAGCTAATAATCAATAGCAATCATAAACTTTGTGTGAGAGTTTTGAAAAACGAAATTATAAAGTGCTTCAAAGATGTAAAGATGGAGAATATGAAAAGTAATTTCAGTGCAATTAAGAAATGGAAAGGAACCGATGGATAAAGAAATTAATAAAAGTCTAGAATAAACATAGAAATTATAATCAGAGGCCTTGTTTACTTCTGCAGCTCCTCTCTCTATTCAGAACAAGCCTGATGATGTGTTGGTGGAACATTTGGATTTCTCAGGTTTGATGATCAGGAGGAAAAAAGAAAAATCACCATTTTGTTGCACATTCGAAACACAAAACTAGACGGGTTCTCATATTCGCTGCTATACAAATGTATTTATCAACTGGACAGTCATATGGTTTACATATTATTGGATGTTTAAGTCATTTAGTTTGGAATTAAATAAGTAGAGAACAGAGGGACAGACTATGGCTCGAAGTTGAATGCGATGGAAGGAAGTCCCATGAATTACATACGCTGTTGCCCTGAAGATGGGACGTATCATGAAGTTGAATGTGGTGGAGTTGGGTCGCTCAGGGACTTTGAACTCACTGCTGGATCACCGGAGGGACGGGAAGACATTTAAAACTTTGGCAGCTTATAGATTCAAGGCGAGCATGTCTGGTTGTGATTGGACGAAAGGAGAGAAAGAGCTGGCGAAGGCTAAAGATAGAGAGAACTGTGCAACTGTTCTATTACTTCACTTTGTGTGTCTCGCCTCATGAATCACACCGACATCAAAGTTTTGCAGGTCTGGAAAAAGACCCATCATTTTCTAAGACCTCTCATCTTCTCTACTCTAAACACTATTCTTATGTCATCATTAGTTTTGTCTTATTATAGATGAACATTACCAAACTCTACAAACAGGTTTGTATGTGTTCCATGGAAGTAAATGTTAAATCTAATGTAGCAGAGATAAAACTGGTCCGGGCTTCACTTCTAGCTGGAGATACGGTTGCTCTCCTGCAACACTTCCATGTACCACACAAACAAACATGAAGCCCTTTTGGTAAATAATAGTTTTTTTTGATCGATGGTGCTGAATGTAGATGCATCTAAATGATGACAACAATGAGGCTGAGGATTGTTAAGAAATGTAAAGCTTCAAAACCCTCTCCATCATTGGATCACGGACCTTCTGAGGCCGCGGGTCAGCCTCTCTTTTTTTCTCACCTCTGTCTCACTCCTCCTCTTCCTCCCTACATTCCTGATGTGCAGTGGAAATACTATAATTTAAGCTCGGTACTCATTTTACAGCAGCAGTTTTGGATCATATGAATGAGCTTGATTCCAGGAGTGAAGCATTAACCTGCTCAGGGAAGTTCACGATTAAAAACGATGAAAATAAGCTGCCTTGACATTTCATTGTCAGAAAACTTTCAGCTGACAGACAATCTGTCAGATTAGTAACTATGCTGTGGGGATTTGTGCAAACATTTCTCAGTTGTAACCATGTTTCAGCGGATTCAGGTGTTGTGGTTCAGTTAATACACACACACATAGCACAGGAAAACAGATGTAACTTAGCTGTTACACCAGGAATATAAATGTGACGGATTAGCTCGTAGAGTCATCAACATGTTTTATTTTCAAGTTAGGGAGGTGCTCTTCCCCTGTTTGTCACTAGGGGGAGCATTGGTTATGTGGAAATTGGGAAACTGAGGGAGCAGGAGTTGCCATGGTGGATTGCCATGATCACAAATAGTGGAGGAGTTGAAAGAGTTCAGAATAGATCTAGTTTTTCACTTTGCAAATCCTGAAGCACATGGACAATTACATGAGACAAATCCAGAGTCCCACGCAGCACCTGTACAGATCAAGTTACAAGGAACTGTGGAAATACACATTGCTTTAATTGTAGAAGCCTTGCCCTGATCAAAAGGAGCTAGCACTAAGACCGGATATGACCAAAAGACTGATCGATGGATTGTCCCTCAATCAGATCAAGAAGAAACAACCAAACTATCAATCAGATGAAAAAATCAGCACTGAAAGTTGAGCAAAACACTTCTTCAGGATAATAATCATTGAAGCCAACTGATATCTCAAATGGAGGGACAGTGGGGGGTCTGCAGATGTGGCCGATGTGTTCATGTTCACTCATTTGGATGACATTGGCTCATAAAGAATCAGAGCTGCAGGGAGTGAGGGAAGCTCAAAAGAAAGGTTGCAGCTTTTATCAGTGAATTGGGTCATAGTGTGGATCCAGCCCTGGGCTCATGTCTTATCCTGCACTGCAGTTCAATAATAAAGAAATCTGCATGACATTAATACACTTTATTGCTATAAGTATATTGAACGTGTAGCTCAGTCAAATGCAGGTCGGTCTCAGCAATGCTGGTCTCAGCAGCTCCTTTGAAAACAAACTATATACAGCTCATAACACATATACTCATTCAGTCTATCTCTGAAATTCAACATCTGTTTTGAAGTTCCAAGCACTGACTCACCCAGGTAGTCACACAGACACATCATGTCCAAGCGTAGTCATACCTGCATCATGCTTATTGCAAAAGACCTGCAGTGTGTAAACTGAGCCTGGATCAGGGGGTTTAAACCCAATCTCCCACACTCAAGAATGAATAAGAAACTTTGATTCCAGAGTTAGATCACAGACTGAACCATCCTGAGCCAGGTCCTGTTGTTCTGTTGTTGTCCGTACCTCCAGGTACAGTTTAGAATTGATTTCAAAGTATCACTACTTGTTCACAAGGCCCTTAATGGTGTGATTCCCAGATACAGTTCTGACCTGCTCACTTATTATAGCCCTCAAATCAGGTAAAGGTGAATTAAGTCACGTTATTTTATTTTTCTGGCACAAACTGTCTGACCTGAGATCTACTGCAAGTGTATCGTCTTTTAAAAATCAAACTTAAATCATTTCTCATGCTTTTGGTAGATTGTGTTTGTGTGTGTGCGAGCGTGAATACCTCAGTGAGAATATTTATTTAATGTATGTGCTGTATGGGTGACTGTATTTTCTATCTCACTTGATTAATGTTTTGTATGTTTGACTACATCTGTATGAAAATTGCTGTACAAATAAAAAAATGTTGATTGTTTAATTGATTGATAAAGTATTCTATCAACCCATAGCAGCTGCCCCATAAATGTGTATAAGATGATAGATAGATAGATAGATAGATAGATAGATAGATAGATAGATAGATAGATAGATAGATAGATAGATAGATAGATAGATAGATAGATAGATACATACATACATACATACATAGATACATATATAGATAGATAGATATATAGATATATAGATAGATAGATAGATAGATATATAGATATATAGATAGATAGATAGATAGATAGATGGATAGATAGATAGATAGATAGATAGATATATAGATAGATAGATAGATAGATAGATAGATAGATAGATAGATAGATAGATAGATAGATAGATAGATAGATAGATAGATAGATAGATAGATAGATAGATAGATAGATAGATAGATAGATAGATAGAAAGAAAGACACTTAATTTATACTTTGATAGCCCTGAATGACATTTAGGAGAGGATTATTTTCATGAGGGTTATTATTGCACCCCAGGGTGTCTGTTCGGCTGTTACTAAAATGTTATAGATCTTATTTAAATGTCTCTGTGGTTCTGTTATCTAGAAGATCAGCAGTGATAAAAGCTTATTGAAATTGAAATGTGGTTTAACAGGGTAAAATGTATTTAATGAAAATAACCCTCAGTGTCAACAAAGACCTATTTGCACACAGGATTTAGACTTATGAAGTGTTTCATTACTGCTCCTACACTCAAGCACACATCTATCATGCAGGTAGCAAAGCAGCGTCTTACGCAACTTTTGTGATGTGAAGGCAAAGCGACGCAAACAGGTTGTCGTCCAGCTCCGCCGTGCACGGTGCTGGACGTGCACTGGGAACATTCCTGGTGCGTGCTCCAACATGTGGGCGCACTCGCAGTGTGTGTGTGTCAGCGCAGCGGTGCGCTCCCGCGGCGGAGAGTCAGAGAGAGAGAGAGGCGGTTTAGTTGGGAAGTTTCTGCGAGTGAGTCAACGCGGCGCAGGGAGGACGACACCCAGCAGTGGATCTAACGCCGGACCCCTCTCCTCCAGCTCGGACACAGAGACACCTTCACCCCGGCGTCTGCACACCAGCTGCTGGATCTAGTTGTTCACCTTTACGCACAGTTTGGGGATGGTTCTTTTCGCCCTGACGCGGCTTTTTCCTCATTGGGATTAACGCGCCGGCGAAGGAGGAATGAAAGTGACCGTGTGTTTCGGGAAGACCCGAGTGGTCGTTCCGTGCGGGGATGGGAATATGAAAGTGCACAGCCTCATCGAGAAGGCGGCCATGAGGTACAAAAAGGCGATAGCGAAGGTAAGTCCCCCCCACTCGCTTTGCTTTTGTAATGTTTCCACCCTCCGGGGTGCGCAGCGTGATCCTCTCACACTGGCGCCTCAACATGGCGCTTTCACCCGGACTGGAGGCAGGGAGAGAGCGGGCTGAGGAGAACCGGCCGGCTGCCACCTGGAAGGAGCCAGAGGGGGTCCCCCAGTGGACCTTGGAGGGAGGGCATAGGGGGATGTGCACGTGGATCGTTCCCAGTCAGTGGGAGTAGTAGTGGAGGGAAAGTACGCGTGAGTGCGCTGAGATCCTCCAGAGAGTGTTGAGCAATGACAGGGAAATGGGACGCAGCCAGGACTGTTTGTGGTGTAACTGCAGAGCATATCATCACAGTAAAAGCATCCATGCAACCAGGATATCCATATTTGAAAACAGGGATTTGGCAAAGACATGTTCATTAAGATATTCTGTGAATTCCTAGATATAGCAAACACCTTTTTAATCTTTTTGTGTGCATCCATGTCTTCACATCCCAACACACCTGCTCAGTTTTATGGAAAAGGGGCAAACTAGTCCCTTGAATCTTCAGGAGAAGGCTTTTTCATGAAACGTGAAACCTGCCACTCCAGTTTCCCATGTTCACATGTATGTCACCTGAAGATACCCATGCCTATATAATGAGTATCCTGTCTACTGAAACACAGCTTTGCACTCTCTACCCTTCCCACCACACGCCTAGATTAGAAAACAGGTTTTGAGTTCATCCAAGTTCTACCTATGAAATGATGGAACGCATGACTGTGTGAAACCCCTGAGCCACATTTGCACGAACACGGAGGAGGACACTGATTTCTTTTTCCTCTGTGGGTTTGACTTAAAGCTCAGTAAATGAGTAATGAATGAATTAAAGTTTGGATGTGTTGCCAAGGTTACTGAGGTTGGAAATACATTGATGGGCTTGTGTGTGTATTGCTGTCTTCTCAGTATTTAAGCTTTGGAAAACTTTTTGGCATCTTTTTCTTTCTAGAGAGAATGGCCTTCAGCAAAGGGTTGACCATAATTTCCGTGTTCCATGTTTGATGCAAGTTCTGTACTTGTTCCGGTCACACGAACATGTCCATGGTTAATATTACTCTGTTTTTGTTTGGGTTTTCAAACTAAAACTATATGATTCCATCATAATTTTGGCTCCGTACAAATTTAATCCCCGTCCATATTAACACAACGGAAGTGCGTTATCATGTGACTACACATGTACGTACCAGTGTACACAAGAAATGCTTTAATGATGGCTTGTCTCTTAATGTAATCAGTTTCATCATTGCAAAATGCAGAATCAAACTGCACAACAGCTGTTAGCAAAGAAAACTAGGTCAAAAACACCTGCAATTTACTTTCTACCTGAGCTGAGGAGTCAGAGAAGGCTATGTGACCGAAAGACCCAATCAGCAAGTGGTTGTGTGTGTCTACGTCATCATTTCCAAACATCTCCGTTTGTGCCTGTCCAAACTAAGATGAAGCCCAGAGTTTTCAAAGTAAGACGCAGCCATGGAGTTTTCAAAGTAAAACAGAGCCAACAGCTGGATAAACTGAATATTGTCTGTTGCACCTCAGTAGATTCTTCCACAGAGTGCAAACATTGGGAAAGCACTGTATGTCAACATTAACACTCATTCTTGAAGAGCACTTCCTCCTTAGATACACACCAGCAATTACACACACACACACACACACACATACACACACACATTCTCCCGCTGAATGGTTATCCATGGTTCAGCAGAACAAAGGCGACTGGTCCATTGATCCATGCAGTGGTACTGTAAATGTAGAAGTGTAGGCTTTCCCTCTGGAGAACGCTTGGCTCCAGGTCAACACTAACTATTTTATTGCAGACCGGCCAAGACCTTTGGACTACTGGAAGACGTAATCACACTCAGGTTCGCTGGAGATTTATGCAGTCTTGCAGCTGAAAGCGACATAGTCAAGCATTATATCTAAAAGTGCAAAAGTTGAATTTTTATGAGTTGATTAAACGTAAAAAAAAAAGAAAAAAGATCTGCTTCCTAAGAGTCATTGCAATATAACAGCAGTCATCTAAGGTGGTTCAGCATTAGCATGAAAAACAGAGGAGCAAATGAAAGGGAAATTCATAAGCCTCAGTCTGTCACATATGTAGTTTAGTTCATTCAGGAAAAAACACAGACACATTGCAGACTATTAGTTGTGGTGCAGTTTGTGTTTACGCTGACATTTTTTAAAACAAACCAAGACATGTAGAAAAGTCATGAAATTATACAGACTCACAGGTATCTCATTCCTTTAATATACTTTAACTAAATGTTTTTAAGAAATAAGGAAAATCTCTACAATTGCAAAGCCATGGGAACCTAATTATTATAAATATTCATAAATATATACTGTTTATAAGTCATGCTAACATCATAACAAAGGACGCAGCTGTTCACATGGCTTTGGAACAGGTGGAAAAGTGGATTCAGCTCAGCCATCATAAACCAGACTTTATGGGTTAATTTGACCTTTGCGCCTGTTCCACCAGCCCTTTAAATTGTTTTTTAATCTGGTTTATGAGTGGGGAGTAATTTTCTGCCTGAACCTGACCGAACCTGAGAGCAAATTATCCAAGCCCAAACTGAACCCAACAGGCTTTCGTTTTTTTTTGTGTTTGAACCTGCCGAGAGCCAGATTTTTACTCGAATCAATTCTATTTGTATAGTGCCAAATCATCTACTACATTTTCTCAAGATCAAAGTCGAGACCTTACAAAGTCTATAGAAACCCAACAGTTCCTACGGGCATGTGCAGTGTAAGAAAAATAAGATGACAGCCTTGACAACGTGATTGAACTTGACCCAAACCTGAGTATTATTGCAAAATTTGAAAAAAAAGAACCCGGCCAGACTCATAGGCTTCCATACGGCTCTGGTATTTAGATGCTAATGTAAATTAGACTGTTCTCTTACCTCCACCTGCAGTCTGCTGGACTCTAATGTCTTTATCCACCTCTTATCATGCACAACCTGCACTGCTTTGCCAAAACATTTGTTGCATGTATTCGACCTGTTGTGACAATTCTTCAATGCCTTTTATTCTTGCACTCGTTGCTCTTATAGTTGCCAATAACGTCAGTGATCTATAGACGCAATCTCCTCCCTGAGCTCCCTGTAAGTATGTTCCTCGATCTTCTCCTGGGACACTTGACGGCTTTATCACCATCTCAGAGGGGACCAGGCAGGCAGCATCAATCACCCACTCAAGTGCCATTAACTTCAGAGTCAGTCTAGGCTACAGTATGCACAGTCATGAAGGATTAATGCTAAATGGGTTTTTAGCTTCCTTATCCTGTTTTTTCTTTTGACAAGGCTATTGTATTTAGCCCTTGGCCAGTCAAGAAATAAGTGAGTATTCACCATGTTTTTTTTCTTTCTGGACTGCCTTGTTGGCAAAAACACAAAACGCCACGAGGACATGACCAGGAGGTTCAGCTCTTTACCCACCCACATCTTGTACACTATCAGCAACATAAAACAAAAGGACACGAAAACACACAGTCTCCACCTAATCCATAATTTGTGGCTTTTACTCTTTAAATATCTACATCTCCAGATCCCTTTGTCCTCCACTTTCCCACAACTACTCAACCAAACTGAGGTTGAAGCCTTAAATCGCATAATTGCCCATTTTCCCTCCCAAAATTCCACAAATGCAGGCTTGCAGAGATGTCACAGCGCAGGCAAGTTGTTGAAATAAACAGATGCAGATGCTTATATCAAGTGAGGAACAGTTCATGAAAAAAAAGTTCTCATAGCTCCATCCTTTCTTTTATTTTACTGTACATCAGTAGCATATGATGAACATGTGCGCTCTGGTTCCTGCATGTCTGAAGACAAGGCCATGAAATGATGAATTATCTCCCCTCCCAGCCCGTACATATGCACATGACATCATAAAATGGTAAAAGCCCAGCAGTCGCCTTAACAGTGTCTGTCCCCATAATGTGGAAATAATGAAACTAACTATGAGACTAAGATGATGGAACATTTAGAATTCGTTTTAGGTATTTAGGTATCGATGTGTACAAGTATTCACAGGATCAGACTGTATGCTGTGCACTGTATCAAATTGTAAAAACTACATTACTCCTTTACCCATCATTAACAGCAGGCTTTCTAAATGCTAACTTTTCTAAGAATAAGCTTAGAACATTTTCCATAAACTATGAAGCCGTTCTTTTTCATGATTTAAAGGAGTTTATCCTTTTTCCAGTCTTAATGCCAAGTGCAGAGTACAGACATGAAACTGACATGAAATCTTCTCATCTAGGTCTTGGCGAGAAAGCAAATTGTGGTGTTAATAGATGTCGGACTATTTCTATAATGGAGTTTGTCTTGACTTTACATCTTTAAAGTCCAAATTTAACATGTTCAGTCTAAGTTTTGGTTTCATTTTGAGGCGTTTTAGTGTCTTGTGTCAGATCACACATTTTCCTTTATGGCAGAAAAGGTCACTGTGTGTCGTAAACTTAACTTCCAGCAAATGAATCCATCCATAGTTCATGGATTATTCATTTTTGTATTTATCAATGTCAAAAAGTGCCATTACATCCACCTTGATTCAAAATTGCACTACAAAGAATGAAATTTGGGAGGTGAATAATGTCCTCTTGGCACATGGGAAAGAAAATGATATACAGCGACAGGACACATGCACAGAGGGAAATGGAAAACCAAGAACTGCACGAAACTGCATTTCAGCTTGTTGGTCCCACAATATAAAAGTCACACCTAGCAAACTTCCAGTTTCTGACCCCTATTCTCACCCTTCTCGTCTCTCACGGGCTCCTTGTCAGTTCAAAGCAAATTGGGTATTGAGTAACATTTAGCTCTGCATGGTGAGAAATAGGGGAAATCTGCTTCATTCAGCACAGTTGAAGAGGTCAGGACAGGCACTTTTCCGCTGCACGACAAAGTTGGGCAACTGAGATTCTGCTTGTGTGTTTGTTTTAAACCAGTTCATTTTTAGGAAAAGCGTATACGAAAAATGCTTTCAGTTTGCTACATCTGTTTCTGGAATTGAAACCATGAAGTTCTTGGCCTTTTTATAGAAGGAACAGGCAGCATTGTAATTTAGAAAGTTTTTAACTGCAGGTTTTGCGTCTACGCTATAATGGAATGAGCAGCTCAGTTTGCTTTCAAATGTAGTGCTTCAAACACCATTTGTCTCCTCTGGGAACTGTTAGCCTTCAGTCTTTCCATCCTAATCTATTCTTAGGCGAGGACCTAACATGAGCCTCTGCCAGTGCAGCACTACAGAAACACACTGCAAATGGAGAAAGCGGGAAGTACCTTTTGGAAGGGTTGTCTGCGTTCATTAGCTCACTACACTCTGCCGCTCACTGGTTACGTGATGAAGTGGAGCTGTAGGATGATGGGATGTTATGTGATTGATGGTAACTGAGCACGAGTAGGTTTATGGTTCAGCTGTGGTCAAGCAGCAGTGATTTTTCTTCGAGGTCATTTTCTACCACAGCAGGGTACAAAGCAGGGGAGAGACGTGTGGACTCAGTAACCTCTCATCCTCTTGTTCTTTTTTCCCCATGGTTTTTCCAATTATTAGTTTTGCCTTACTTGCTTCATCCTCTTCTTCTCCCTTCTTTCTTCTTCCAGCTGGCTTAGCATCAACCTTTCTTTTGTGCTAACACCTTTCAGTGGAACTTTCCCCACTGACAATCTGAGAGTAACACATCACACGCCCTCCAAAGAGTCACGAGTTGAAATTTGCCCAAGCATCCAGAAAAGATGTTCATCACCCAGCATGCACTGCACTCTTCCTACTGAAGTGATTTACTCAATACATTGAGCTTCTGGCTCTTGAAACAGGACATGTAGGGTATTCAATTCATAGCTCCAGCAGCAGTAAGAGAACAAGCAGTGGTGCTTGCAGGACACAAATTGTGCAGAGCAAAATAGCCTCTAATTTCCCACGGAGGCTGGTCAAGCATTTATATAGCAGTATACTATGGTGATAGTAAATGGTGATCTATTCAGAAGTAGTTAATTACTAATCTAAAAGGCTGTTGCAGAGCTGTTATAGAGCTGTGTCAGTGAACGAATGGTTTTTTTTTGGTGCTGTATACAAACACATATGGAATTGAAATTAAACTATAGACTACAAGGTTTAAGTGGTGACTCTAAGTTTTAAAGGTGTTTGAAAATGTTCCCGTTCACAATACATGAACAGTCCAGGACTGGTGAGCACCAACATCTTGAACATACAGAAATGGGACCTAGGTCTTTTAAGGCCGAACATTGGGGGGTTCTTGACTCTGAAAGTCACTTGACGTGGCAACAACCCCACAACAAATGATGCTGCCTTTACTACAGGCCCGACAGACCCTCACCAGGGAAGGTTTCTGCTCTATATTATATACAATGCAGTCTATCACTAGTATGTTCATATAAAAACGATAGACTGCTACGGATTTGAAATATCAACTAGGATAACTACATTTATGTTCATGTTTATCAGTCTTATTCAATTTTGTGGTGTTTGTACAAAAAGGTCTACGGTTCCTACACTGTTCACCAAAACTGGATGTTAATGCCCTCAAAGTAAGGACTTTAACCTCATAGGGCTCCATGTATAATCCAGTGTACTGGATTACTGAGTAAATACAACACACATTTTGTAACTGTACAACAAATATGTGAAGACTGGACTGTAGGTTCGACATTGGTACAGTTGTGTGTCTTGGCATATTGGTCAATGTCAAAGAGAGTATGAGACTACTTCTATGCAACCCGTCTGGCTGACAGGCTCTGGCTAGCTTTGACTGTCATTTGAACTTCAGTATTCATTTGAATGTTAGCAAAGACAATGACACCTCCACAGGTTCCATATCTTTCCCGGGACTCCCTCTCATCACGGTCAAGCTAAGATGACTTCAGGGCTGTAAACAGAATGGTGTACAGAAGGTCTGCAGAAAGGTAAATGGTAGGGAGGGCACAAACATGCATGCAAAGATTTGTGACTGCCGAGGACAAAGCATCCGCCACACTGGACGCTCAGTTGAACGCATTGGGCTTGAGTTTTGCACACAGAGCTGGGAGAATTTCTGGCAGTAGCTGCTACTCTCAGCAATGCAAGCAGGCCCCTTGCCATAATGGTAACTGCCAAAGTCTGAGTGTGCCATAGCATGCCAAGCCATTGCATGCCTGGCTTTCCAGCTCCATATATTATATTCTGCGTTGGGGATTTCTGGGTCAGGGTCAGTTCCTCTTGTCATTGGTAATGTGGTTTTAGTAGTTGATACAAATTTTTGTGTTTAATTTATGGTTTTGCTTTGTTTATAAACCACTGTTGGAGTTAAATGAAAGAAATTCCTTTTGTTGTCTAAACAGTCACAGATTTAGCGGGACCTGAAACAATGTTGGAGGGAGAACACAGTGAATTACTGGGTGTGTTTATATGCAAGAGTGTATTTGTGAGTGTTGATTGTGTCTTTCTTGCAGAGATATTGTGCCACTGACCATGGTGACTTATCAAACATGGGTTCTTGATAGCTGCTGGCTTCTCCCTAGACACGGCCTTGTGTTTTGTCAAGACTTCGTAATGTTAACCCACTGGTTCAGATAATCCTGGTAATCATTAGCCTGAACCGCTAGAAGCTGGATAATGGAGCCAAAGCACTGCACGTCATCTTGCACAAGTTAGACCTGTGTTTGTTTTTGGCTATCACTCATAACTTCAGTAATGTCAAACCTCAGAGATAATTAGGAAAGCCACCAAAATGTCTTCATGTCTCTGTATTTCAAAATGAAAGAGGTCTTGTTTAGTCTTTATAAGAACAAAACATTTGGATTTTGTCTGTTCGAGGGGCCCTTTTACTTTTTATTAAATAAACATTGTGGCAAACTAAAAGCAAAATCCTGATTGGAGGTTTTATTGAGACAGATTATTGCCACAGATCATCAGATTATTGGATGTATAGAGCATTTGTTGAGTGAGAAATTACTTCAACCCTCGATTCAATCACCTTATCAGCCTTTCAACAAGATGTAAGCACGTGATATTAGCCAGCAAGAACTGACTGATCATCGAAGAAAAATCATGGTAGCAGATGTTGGTTTTCCTTGTAAACAGTACATGTCGGGAGAAAGTCGACGTGTGGGACCTTGTGGCGCAACGGTAGCGCGTCTGACTCCAGATCAGAAGGTTGCGTGTTCAAATCACGTCAAGGTCAGGCTTTTAAGACAAAACCATAACATTTGGCAAATAAACAAAGCTCTGTATATTCTTCAAATTAACGTCACAGTCAAATGACATATTGCGATGTCTACAGATGATGAACTGTCGCTGTTAAATATTTCAAATTACCTTTTCACCAAGGAATATTTCCTAAAACTCTGACCTCGACGTGATTTGAACACGCAACCTTCTGATCTGGAGTCAGACGCGCTACCGTTGCGCCACAAGGTCCTGCTCACAATATGTATTGTTAGACTATACTAGCGTTGTGTCGTTCGTGAACGATTCGTTCGTTTTGAACGAATCGTTACAAGGACTCGGGAGTAACGAGTCCTCTCAAAGAGTGATTCGTTCATTTTCTCGTGGCCGCGCATCGGGACTGTTGCATAGGCTGCTGCAGGTCACTTGGAAAATGATCCAAAGACTCGTATCCGGCATATGAACAAATCACTGATCCGAAGACTCTGTTGGCAGAAGAACGAGTCACTGATCTGAAGACACGGTCGTGAGCTGAACGATTCGTTCATCTGCCGGGTACGAGTCTTTGGATCATTTTCCACGTGACCTCCATAGGCTCAGAAGAGGAAACAGTTACCTCATTCCCTATCGCGGGACCGCTGTTAAAAAGCAGCCATGACTGACAGCTTTTGTGTGGCAGATCATATTTTTCATATAAGAAAACCTCCTCTATTATATACAGTAAAACATGACAGTTTGTATGGTTTTAAATTGTCATTTATACTCACACTGGCATTTAATTATCACGGGAAATAATTACACTGCACTAAACTGTAAGTGTAAATGTAAAGTGAAAATAACAAAACCAGTCATTATGACTTTTGAATAGGGCTGAACGATATGGGGAAATAATCTAATTGCGATTTCCCCCCCAAGTATTGCGATAAGATTTAATATGCGATTCTTTTATTTTATCCTCTCTTTCCCCCCCAAAAAAACGTAATGAATGATTTAAATATGACCAACACATTATTAGATAATGTACAATATTATTTCCCACATTTTTATTTAACTGCTCATTACAGAAACCAGAATAACAAATCGATGTGCAGTAATTTAATCAATTAATTAAGTCATTATATACTTAATTAAGTATAAACACAAGGCATGCACTTTTTAAAAAGTGTGTGCAAATTTACAATCTTGAGAATTTTTTTTTTTTAAATATAGGTGTCTTACTGCTCTCAAGTAAGTAACATTTCCAGTGTTGGGAAGGATACTTTCAAAACGTATTCTGTTACAGAATGCAGAATATATGCCAAAAAATGTAATCTGTAACGTATTCCGTTACATTAACTAATCTGAGTAACGTATTCTGAATTCTTGGATTATTCCACATTGAATTACATTTTATAAGTGTAGGAATGCGGCAGTCAGTGGATCAGTGGTCAGTGGATCAGCAGCAGTTTAAGCTCTGTGTCCACGGATGCGGCGGGCCAGCTGGATGTGCTGGCAGCGTGCGGATCAGCAGCTCCGTAGATCCCCGTTCATGTCCGGGTGGACGTGCAGCGGTATGGAGGCGCCGGGCCGCAGCAGGAACAGCTGAACACCTCCGTCTCGCAGATGTGCATGTAGGTGACTGGGGGGCTCTGGAGCCCCGCCGCCCCGGAGATAGGCTTGCTTTTCCGAGGAGCAATTTTCCCGTCCGCCGCCCGCACCGCGGTCACTGGCGAGATGAGCTCGCTCTGTGTGGCCGACACGTTGGCCGAAGACTCTGTGGGCAGATAAACGAAACACGTCGGGAGTTGAACGATTCGGTCATCTGCCTAAATCTAAACTACAGATTTTGTGCTTTTCTGTTTCATCACTCCTGCTTGCCCTACCTCTCTCCATCCCTACACCATTCCACTATTACACTCCCAGTTGTTATCATATATTAATCACTAGAGAATAAAAGGTAGTTACCATTAAACTCCGATCATGTAACTCTGACTGTTAACTGACCTAACACCTTTTCTATTGAAGGGTAAGGGGGAAAAATGGGCTCATAAAAAAATATTATATCATAGGTTTTTGCTGCTGATGCCAGTGGATGGGTTGGGAAACAAAGTAATCCATATTTAGATTATATTAATGGAACAACTGAGTAAGGGATCAAGCTGTTAAATCAAATGTCATTCAGGGAGAAAGGTCCAACACTGTGTTGCTAATACTGGCAATATGGAGAAGCACTTTCCCAACACATTCTTAAAGGCTGTTTTGACAGCTTTTACTGTCTTCACTTTACATGTCTTAACATGGAGGCCCCCTTAATCTGCTCTCATAATACACAGACATTACTTTTCCATTCAGTAACGGTATAGGCTGCTGTAGTTCTATATTTGAGTCAAAGGAAGCTCCGATGTCAGGCACTGTGAAGAGATACTCTTTTTCCTAGCTTTTATGGATCCCAGTTACAGTTATACAGTCATTTACCAGAGGCAGAGCTGTACTTATGGCAGAAATAATCACATTGGTTGAGGTAAACTTCAATGGACGCAGCCAAGGAAGCAGCTTTGCAGATCAGGAAATGTTAATGGTTTCAGGAGTTTGAATATACAATGAACTTGAGGTCAGTTGGGGTGATGGACAACTTTTATCAGCATTTCTGTTTGCGTAAAGAAATAGATATAGGTGCTACTTTTGGTGGGAGCATTAAGGTGTCTAAGCCAGAAGAAAAAAAACTTTTCTGACTTTTCATATCAAGATTTACCCCTGAGATTATTTCTAATCTCTGATCATCGAGCCTGAAGAGAGATGTTTGCAAAGCTATAACTCAGATCCACTCGTCTTTTAGAGTTGTGGGACAATAATTTATGGTTAATATAATATGCTTGGCTGGCTAGCTGGCTTGCAATGAACTGAAGTTGACCTTATAAAATCAGCAGCTCTGATGTGGATAGCCAATTACATTTGCTTCACTTATCCATTAAATGTATATTGCTCCTTAAGGCTGCATTATAGGGTAAACTATAATGTATGTATTGACAAGAGGTTACTCTGTAGATTTGTTCAATTCGTTTTTTTGATCAATAACTTGGCTGTTAATTTCTGAAGCAGTTTGTGTTATTCCTCTTGGTTTCCTCATCCCACGTCTTCGTGAGATGACAGCTAGTGCTTCCAGCTGGATCAGGCTCTGAGCAAGTTGTAGCAGAGGCCAACTATGTGGTTTGCAGTGTTTCAACATGCAGGCAATGCTAGGCCCTTTTGGGTGTGATCCACTACAGCTTATTTCTGTGGCCATGATTGTAGTTACAGAGCACTGAGTTTTTGAAGCACAAGCATGGTTGACTTATTCAACTCAAATATTTGAGTTCTTGATACGAAGCAACACATTTGATGGATGAGGAAGCTAAAACACCCCTATCTTGCACATTTGGAGCATTTGGAGTATTTACATTTAAACGACAGGTCAGGCTGTTCCTGCTGCCCTCCCTCCTCTCCCCTCAATGCATGGTGGTATACATTGCTACGGTAGTGACCATGGGTTGTACGCCACTTTTCATGATGCATTGTGGGAAACAATGAGTGCACTATATAGAGTATCTAAAACGTTGAACAGTCAAACTGGTAAAAGACTAAATATTCAGACACCAACATTTTACTCCTGAGAAATCACAGGTTTATTTACGGTCTACTGGTGGAACTAATTATTTTTACTGTGTCTTTTCCATTTAGTTGTGTCAGTGAGATGACAGTGGGCTAGCATTCACTATACCAGGCCCACAAGTGAGTACAGCTAAATGGAATGCAGCCCTTAATTCCTAATTCAATACAGCTGTGTTTTTCCTGCATTGGTGGCGCTTCCTAAACTAGCTACGTCTACCATGTTAGCAAACTACACATCCAGAACAAACAGAGCTACACTCACCTGAAGATGTTTTTCTGCCCAACTGCAATTGTAAGTGAAATATATGCTCTTTATTCTTTCCGCCAATACTGAGAAAAATAAATGGCCCTTTATCTAGCTAGGTGTCAACTTTCTTCACCAGCTAGCTAGCTAGCTAAAGGCTAACTCATTTTTGCTGTGTTTGAGCGTGCTAGCTGAGAAATGCCAAAAGGCTGCTTTGAGCTAAAGCCAGCGTGTGATAATTCTTTGTTTGTTTGTTTGTTTTACTGTGAGCAACAACCTCTGTCGCTGACATTTATTATACTGTTGGCGTTTTAAAACACTCAGTTTGTTAGACACAGTCGCAGGTTGCATTTACACAAGCTGCTGCTGCAGCCGGTTGATTTTGTATCTCCTCGCAGCTAGCTTCCCTCTGGCTTGTCTTTGACCTGTGTATCCTCAGTGTTATCTTGCCCAGCATGACTCCCATCTCCTCCTCAGGAAACGGGGTCAGATAGGGTATCTGTCCGTGTAATTTGTCTTTCTCTATCCTCTGCGCCTTCGAACCTGTCATACAACTTTCTTTGCACAGGTTATAATTTCAACTTCGACAAAAGCCTGACAAATGTGTAACTCCCTGAGGAGTTTTTACTGGCAGGTTTGTGTAGACTCAGTAAACACAGATGTGTTTTACATTTTGTATATATATATATAATTACGATAAAGCATTATTTGCTAAATTGCCTTTCCTGATTCACATGTTGTTATATTTGTTTTAAATGCTAAGAACAACCATGTACGATTGGCAAAAAAAAATCATACATAAAATCACTGAGCGCTCGTGGCTTTGTCTGTCATTGGCTTTCGATCACTCTAATGCACCCTGGGTCTTTCAAACCGTGAGCACTATGCACACAAAGCCCTTTCTTTCAATGCATAAAGTAAACAAATGTGGTTGTCAGTAGTTGCACTGAGCTTTTATAAAAAAACAACCAAATCTAAACCCTATCAGCCAATCTTGATTCAATGCCTGTTTGACATCATTGTAATTTGGTATCAGTGAACTCACTTACCCTTTAATACTTGTACTAACTGTAATGAATTAGGCTACATCATGTCCTGATGCCCTTTTAATCAAGCGACCGATGTGTCGTACAGCCTACCTTAAGTAAAAGAGGTAAAATTTCTTATTCTGAAGGGCTTTTGAACCCCCTTTTTGTATTTTAAAATGGGTTTAGCTTAAGGATATTATTATCATGATTCATTCAGTATTCATTATCAGCATGAGCTTAATTTTTCATGCTGTTGATACAGCAGCTCCCCCAATGCAGTTAAGCCTAATTAACTTACATGATACTGAAAAAAATCTTGCCAAAAAGAAGTGACTAGTATTTTTAGAGCTGTGTATCTATTGAGCACATGAACCGTTCCCTTCTGATCTGGAATCTATCATTTTGGTGACTAAATAACTATTTGATTTCTGCTATGACTCACATGTTTAGCTCAGAGCACTTTGCCAAATCAATCATACCTCCTCTCTGTGATATATTATCTGTCTTTAAACTCCATTATATTTTCATATTCTGCACCTCTGGAAAAAAACTAATGTTATTCTAACTAATGTAACACTGGCCTGTTGGCATCTGAAATAGGATATTACATTGACACAAAAATACAGAATTCACCTGTGATTACCGTTTCGTTTTGCAGTTGTCCTCATGTATTCTATGTTTTGGCTGATATATTAAGATGAAGCAGTTAGTCTGGATTTTCCCAAACATCTGCCCACCCACATATCCTCTCTAACATCCAGACAGAAATGGAAAAGGCGTGCTCAGGAGAAAATTAAATCCTTGATGTTTGAGCTTTTGGCTTAGGCGTTGGCGGGACTGGGATATTGGACTTTGGGATATTACAGTCACTTGGGCTGATTTATTTTGAGTCAGGCAGTGGCATATGAACAGGGTGACAGACAAAGTTTGCTACTTGTTTAGCCTTTGTGTCGTTAAGGAATGCAAAAAAAAGGTTTTTGACAGGTTTTGTGCTCTGGAGCTAAAGTCTAAAAACTAAAGGCGCTTAAATCAGGATTTTTGGGGCCAGTCACTCACTTTTTACTGGAAGCTGTGTTAGCCGATACCAATCAGTTTTTAAATCCAGAAATCAGAATCAATCACAAATACATCAATAATAAGCATAATTTATTTAGCATCAATTTGCGTTGTTATATTGTTTTTCCAAACAAATGCGTGAGGAACGTGAGGAATGTGACACTGAAATATACTCACCTTGGTTGATCAAGGACTGTAGCGATGGTATAGAGGCGCTCAAACTCAATGCCACGGATTCTGATAACGTGGTATTCACAGTTTTACACCGTGGACACAGTGTTAATTTTGGCAGCTATTTTTGATTTAGTCGAAAATGCATTTTAGTTTTAGTCACATTTAGTCATTTTTATCCTTCTTAGTTTTAGTCTAGTTTTAGTTGACTAAAACAAATTTCATTTTTGTCTAGTTTTAGTCACATTTAATAGCCAAATTAAACTCCTTTTCTATAAAAACATATAGCTGCAACCTAATAGCTTAAAAATATATATTTAGTTTTAAATGTGAAAACAGTTTTCACTGTTTCCATAGTTAAGAAGCAGTCAGTCACTGAGAGGCTTCTTCACGTGAACGAGATCTGATCTTGTGTCTCTGAGCGAGTGAGCGGGGCGGGGGCGGAGCCTCGGTACCGGTGCGCTATCTGGGAGCGCACAGACACACACACACACACACACACACACACACACACACACACACAGACACACAGACTCACTCGCCCGCTCCTGATACTTTATGACGGCCTGATACGATGATGTTATTGTGACTTAGTCAACCACCAACATTTTCGTCTCGTCTCGTCAACGAAAGTTAAAAATAGATTTAGTCATAGTTTTTATTTTCAAAGATCCGTTTTCGTTACGTCTTCGTCATGGAAAAAGGGTCGTTAACGAATATATTTCGTCATAGTTTTCGTCAACGAAATTAACACTGCGTGGATAGTCTCTCTCTTTTGTTCCTCAAGAAGATGAGTTAAAGCTCTGTTATCTTTAGAACTCCTTGAGATGTGTATAAACTGTTTGGTATAACTGCAACAGGCACACATTGGTGAAATATTGACACCTTGGGCAAGTGTTTTGAGCTACAAAAAGTATGCATTGTCTAGCTTGTGCTGTGTGGTATTATTGTAGCACTGAGCACTGTGTACGTCATTGTTTGTTTACAGACGTTGATACTTCAAACAATGGAAACTGAAAGTTTGTGGAACATGTTGGATTTGGGGCTGATGAATGTTTAGCGTCAGTTAATTTTTTTCTGTAATAGACTGGACTAGCAAAATACCATGACCCTTAAACTTTTTATACCCATGACATGTCGAAATGTCAGCTATTAAATGGGCTCGCAATACAGAAAAAAAGACTCTGTTTCCTTTGTGTGGGGCTGCCCTGTTGCAACCCAGGCTGGTTCATGCTTATTTATCAACAAATTTGTATATTTTCTGTATGAAATAAAGTGAAGAGCCCAACAAAAATGTTCCGCTAAAATGAATCTTCAATCTTGTGTTGGAGGAGATAATGTGTGTTACAATTAAACTGATTGAGGCAGAGAGAAGGTGAGTTTTAAAGGGGACATATTATGACAATTTTACTTTTGTAGTGCTTCTACATGTTAATTTGGGTATCTGGCATGTCTACCGTCCCAAAAACTCTGGAAAAAAACAGCTCCCGCTATTTTTTTGTGGTTTCTCTATGTCAGAAACGATACGCTAGAGTGCGTCGAATGGGATTACGACCAAAATAAACGTCATAGTCACACCATGCCCATGTAGGGAGTCTCACTACATGGCCTTGGACGAGCAAGCTAACGCTGCTGCTACCCGTCAGACATTTAAGTCTTAATGATCCTTGTGGTATTTTGACCAAAATATGTTACAGACATTTCATTAAGACCCCAAGGAACCATATCAACTTTTGTAAAATGGGCATAATATGTCCCCTTAAATGTTCTTGTCTTGCCACTGTGAGAAGCGGATGAGCCATACACCATGATCTACATCAGTATGCAGCGTAGACCATGGCTTATGGCATATGCTGTATGGCATCATGGTTACTCTCTGCCTTGGGTTTCAACACTGAAGTACAAACTGTCCATTACTGTGCATGGAGTAAATGACCTAGTTCTTCATTGCTCTTCAACATGGACAGTTACGGTATGTGGTTGCAGCCCAAGGCTACCAAATTCTTCAGGGGAGAATGATTCAGAGATGACTCAGCCTATTTGTGGCATTGACTGAAATACTTTCGATTTTAATTGACATGTGCCCAGATGAGCAGTTCTGTGCTGAATGGTTTGAAGTTCATTCCAGGAACATCTAAGAAGGACCCCATCAAACTCAAAAAATAATTTCCTGACATGGTGCCTTTACTGCAAGGATGCATTACTCTTAAAAAAGGTTATTGTATCGCTTCAGTCTGCCTTTGGCCTGTTGGGTTTATCTTCACATATGTTGTTGACTTTGTGATATTGTGCGGCTTACATTTTTTAAATAGTAGTAAAGACTAGGGCTGAACGATTAATTGCATTTGCGATAAAATCGCGATTTGATAAAAAGCGATTTTCTAATCGCAGCGTGCGCGATTAAAACGTGCGAAAGAGAGTAGGGCACTGGGCTGCTGTCCTCACCCGCAGCAAGAGTGCCGCGGGACCACAAAACTCCTCTGATCCAGAAGATAGCGAAGCAAGCCTGAATCACCTACAGGGTTATAAAGTCTTCGGCCGACGTGGCGGACTCACAGAGCGAGCTCATGCCGCTGCTGACCGTGGTGCGGGCGGCGGACCTGAAAATCACTCCGCGGAAAAGCAAGCCGTGCTCCGTCACATACATGCACATCTGCGAGATGGTGGTGTTCAGCATGGGGGTGTTCCTGCTGAGGCCCGGCGCCTCCATACCGCTGCACGACCACCCGGACATGAACGGGAATCTACGGAGCTGCTGATCCGCAAGCTGCCCTTCCAGCGCATCCAGCTGGCCCGCCGCATCCGCGGACACAGAGCTTAAACTGCTGCTGCTCCACTGACTATAACAACGCCGCTCTCCTACACTTATAAAAATAAATTCAATGTGGAAGTAATCCAAGTATTCAGAATACGTTACTCAAATTGGTTGGGCATGTATTCTGTAACGGAATACGTTTTCAAAGTATCCTTCCCAACTCTGGAAATGTTACTGACTTGGGAGCAGTAAGACACCTACAATAAAAAAAAAAGTGCAATCCTTGTGTTTATACTTACAATGACTTTGATTAAATTACTTAAATGCACACTGATTTGTTTTTCTTGTTGCTGTAATGAGCAGTTAAATAAAAATGTGGGAAAGAATATTGTACAGTTAATGTATCTAATATTGTGTTGGTCATATTTAAATCATTCATTATGTTTTTTTTGGGCGAAAAAAAATCACGATTTAATCATATTAAATCGCAATCGCAATTTTGGGGGAAAACATCTCAATTAGATTATTTCCCCAAATCGTTCAGCCCTAGTAAAGACATATATTTATATTAAGGAATCAAGTACATCTACACCGTTTCCCTTTTGGCAAAATAAAACGCTTTTTAAAGTAAAAAATGTCTGATTCATGGCCTTTTCTGCATTTAGTATAAATTGGCTGATGTAGGTGCTGATGTTCAGGTCAAGTGTAAAATAAAGAAGGTTAACATTTAAAAGATACACCAAACACATGTTCTTCGCTTAGCAATACTTGCCTACACATTTCAAGTTAATATGACATAATGATTCTGCAGCTTGTCTGGTTTGGATGACCCACATTTTGCTGGAAGAATTTCACAAATGAATATGTAAAGTTGTGGATTTATCTGTGCAGAGTAATTTCCTGCCCAGACATTTCTTCTGCTAACAGAACATGTTGTGGGATGATTAGTCTTTGCTCGGACCATGAAACGGGGTCATTCGGTACAGACTAAGGAAGTGTGGCTGAAAGGCATGGGAGGTATTTAAATAAGAACTCATAGGTGGTCACAGTGTAGTCAAGAGTCTGTCTCAACTTTCAGTGTGTAGTCAGGATTTATTAAAACAAAAGTTTTTTTCAAGTTTAGCTCAGCTCAACTTTCCCTGATGTTTGGTAGAAAATGGACTGCTTTGTCCTAGTGAAAATGTGCTGCACAAAATTGTCTTATGAATACTAAGTGTCTGTAGCCTACTAGAGTATCTTAACCTCTGCCCAGAAACAATTGAGTAATAACTGAGCCAGACGTGACAATGTCATTAGGAATTGGCGTGGGTTATTCTGTTGCTGCTATAGGATAATAGTTACAGTACATTTAAAGCAGATGCGTCTCTACCCTTTACTTTTCTGAGGCTGCGAGGATGCTTAGTTGCCACTGACAGACCAACCATCTCACACCCTATGATTAGGGATCAGTAATGCCTGTGGGAGGCAGCCAGCCTCCAAGAAGCATCTGTTTCCTGCAAAACAGATCCCTCACATCGATAGCTCACATTAACAGCTCATGCCGAAGGAATGGAAATGCACCTACTGCATTCAATTAAGACTCCAACTCACTGTATCATTATGGATTTTTTTGGTTCTTGAAAAATAGAAAAGAGACAGTGAGATGTTTCTAAATACAAAAAATGTAGAATATATCCAATAAAATAGAAATATCCAGGCCATTTTGGTGGAGTTTACGGACCTCTCAACCAATGTAGGCACGTGAGCTGCTCAACACTCGCCACTGTGTCATTGTCGCCCCAACCCCGACCCTGTGACATCATCACAGCCAAGCACATGAGACGCTTGCAATATGAATAAATGATTGAAATTAAAGGCTGCAAAATAAGTATGCTTTTTGTGGGTTGGTAAAAATGAACCTGGCATATATCATTTCATATCAATTGCATGCACCTGAATTGTATCGAATCGAAAAGTCGTCCACATCTTCTAAGTATTGTAGTAAAACTTTCTTCCTAAACTATACTAGTCAAGCAGTACAGTTCTATATTAAGCTGTCTGTGCTAACTGCTGCTTTAACTGCATGTTTCACTGTCTTTGTTTTTTCATTCATATAAAGAGAAAGGACCGGTGCTGCAGCAGCCCAGTTGATATTCTTTGCAGGAGGCCGATTAGCAGTGGGTGTTAGGTATCTTAGCTCACATTACACCACAGAGTCACTGTGTACCGTACTAACAGAGTAAGCCCTCTGAGGTATTTGTGTGTGATTCTGCTCATATACTAAGGACAGTGAAGGTCTCTACAAAGCAAGTGTGTGTAAACACCCCCCATCTGCACAGCACATCTGTCAAACACTCCAACCTCCTAACAGATACACAGTTTGTCATGAGTATGTGTTTATAGCAGCCCGGAGAGAGTGCGTGAGTGTGTGTTTACGTGTGTGTCTGTGTATGCGCTTTCAGGTGAAGGTGAATGACCTGGTCGAGCCGGTTTCTTACTCACAGCTTCAACGCACAGTCTGTCAACCAAACAGATTTCCCAGCACCCCTCCTCCAGCCACTCAAACTTTCATTGCCTTGTGTCTATCGCCTGCAGCGTTCACATGAAAACATTCTCAAATGATCCAGGGCCAGATTCGAGGTCCTCCTTAAGTATGCTACCATATTAATCCCAGTTTTGGAGTCAAGGAGGAGAAAACCTTTCAAAAAGTAGATTTTTATGGCTGTGTATATGGTTTAACAACCCTCTTTGGGGTAGATGTTAGCAGTGTTACACCAATCTACATGTAATCACCAGCTTAGCTTCAGAAGACAGTCTTTACATTGAAAGTAATCAGTAAAGACTTGGATGATTTACCTTAAGTTTGACAAACTGTTTCAATGTCCTGCTTTATCCGAATCAGTTTTATCCAGGAGAAAAACAATCAGGATGGAAGGAAACAAAACCGGTTCTTTAACACAGATGTGTTTGGTTCTTGCATTCGTCTCATGTTGGAGGTAAACACACTCAAAGCGCCACATTAGTCCTTCTGCTTTAAAGTATCTGGATCAGCGAAGCAGTATTTTAAGTGGATCTTCACCTTTTTTAACTAGAATGCAGAGAGGTCTTCCACCGCCACTACCCAGAGACACATTGTGACTCTGAAGTCAGGGGCAACACATGGCCATTTTTCCTCTTCAGTGACGCTCTTCTCACACCCAGCACTCAGCACTGGTGGTCCCAAGGAGAGATCGATGGGTCTCTCCTCCATCACTCACTGACGTTAATGAGAACAGCTACATTGAAAGTATTGTGCAGAGGCAGGGCACTGAGCATTGTGTGAGTGTGTGTGTGTGTGTGTGTGTGTGTGTGTGTGTGTGTGTGTGTTTGTTGCAGGCACTTAAACTGCAATTGTAGGTTGGAGGAGTGTTTGCATTATGTCATGGCAAATCGTAGAGTAAAGTAGGCAAAACAAGTTTAAAAATGGAATAGACTGGATGTTGTAACAACAAAGCTACAGAAGTAAAATCCATGGGACTTGTGGAATCATCCATGTTTTAACCGTTGTAGTTCTGAGATGTTATGAAGTGATCCCACAGGTCAGCTTAGTGAGACCGTTTCTTCATAAACAGCCAAAGAAAATGAGATGTGTTGAGGTAATTCTACAATACAGTCTTGTTTAAAGCATCAGCAGGTCCTGAGATTACATAGTGTGTGTGTGTGTGTGTGAAAATTTCTCTCCTAATTTACTTGTCGATAATAACACTGAGCTCATTAGATTTAATCTTGCAGCAAAGCCTCTGGTGCTTTCTTTCAACATTTTTTTTTATTCTCTCTCCACCTCCTTCCCTTCTCCTCAGCTCCAGTTCCTGTCCTCTGTCTTTTCTTCGACCCCTTTCTGTTTTAATCTATTCTCCATTTAGATCCTGCCCACTCATGTCTTCTGTATTTACTGTGTCTTGTTTTCTTTTCTTCCTTTTATCTCCGGCTATCATCTTTTGGTCAAGTCTATTTTTCCTGTGGCTCACAGTTCATCTATTGAGAGGTGATTGTATATTGTCTCATAGGTTTATATATTTCTGATTTTATGTTGATAAGCCACAAGAGACATTTGGTAACTATGTACATAAACATGAAGTAATAAAAGCTGGGAGCATGATGGTTGATGATGCTGAGACATGAGAATACATTTGTGCATTATTCTGAGGCTTTGAATGTTGCATGGTAAATCCATTAGATTAGTAGACAGGAGAAAGAAGCAGATAGGACGCTGGCGGTAGCTTAGAGGATTGTCCAGTTTCAATTCTTAAACTACTCCTGTGGAGAACTGCTCATTTCACATGCAAACCCTCTATTTTAGTGCACATCTAGAACAGCGCCATTATTTTCTTCACAGACACGTCATTAGTTGTGTGTGGGTTACATGAAAGTTAAATATAATGCCGTTATGTTTGGAAGACTCGGTTGCCATTAGAAGGGCAACATGGGAAAATCAGCATGTTCACAAAATAGAACCACAAGGAGGATGCGTTCTGTTCTTCAGGTTAGGGAGTTCTCTCTTTTGGAGACGGACTTTGTTTACCCCAGCAACAGGGCAAATGGGTGGAATGATCATAAAATCTAGAAGTGAGACAAGTCTAAAGAAAAGTGTTGATGGCTTGATTGTTTATATTTTTTATTAGTGTAAAATGTCATACGCACAGCTTTAAGCAAATGCAGGCACCAGTCTATGCCAGGCACACATAAATAGATGCATGCAAATAAACAGAAGGCTGTGGTATATCTTGAATACAAGATGCTATGGCTTAAACAATGTGGCCAAGAAAATAATGATAATTACTATGATAAATGTGACATTATTTACAGTTGAAACTTTTGCTCTTGAGTGAAGGTTGATGTTTTAAACTCTTCTTTATTGGCAGAGGATGACAAACACTGGATAAACAGCAAATACATTTGACAGTTCTGATGTAGATAATAATTTTAGATTAAGATGCATTTATTAGTCCCAAACACATGCACAGACATGCAAAGGCACACTCATGCAGGTAGGGAAATTGAACCTCTGCTTTTGACCCATCTTTTGCAGGACACACAGAGCAGTACGACGCTTGGGGAGCAGATGTTGGGAGAGTAAGGGGCCTTGCTCAGGGGCACTAGACAGGGTAGGGAGACTCTTGGATTTTTAGACAGATCAATCCAGGTTCGTCTTTTGTTGTCTCTCCGTGGAGTTGAACAAGAGACGAACCAGAAACCTTCTCTGCCCATAGTCCAAGTTTCTGCCACTAGACCATGTGTCAGAACGCCCCACATTTTGTTCGGACAGTGAATAATTATATCAATATTTATTGAGCATTTGTTGTATTGCTATTGCTAAAATTACAATGTGATTATTTATTAATAAATAATAAATTATTGATAGTGTTTTTATCATCCAGCCTTACTAGACACAAATAATAATCCTGCATTTTGGAGGGAATTGGAAAAAGGAGCATTGGTGTCCCTCAGTCTTTATTATCTGATGTGACTTCAGACTCTCACTTTGTATACCAGCATTTAGTACCTGCTCACTGATGAGTCTGGACTCTGGAATGATGACATTAATGCTGGAAGTCTATTTCAGCAACACAATGTGAGAAAACACTCACACTACCAGGCTGCTGACAGTGTGTGTGAGCCAGGTGTCTTTGTCAGCCTTTGCCTTATACGCAGTTTATGCTGCCAAGTGTCATGATATTGAACAGAAAAAGAATTTGACTTGCTCATTGGCCATGTGTGCCATGTGGAAACGCCCTGATAAAGAAAAAGATTGCATTCATCTGGAAAAAATAGAATTAGCCTTTTTTTTACATTGATTATAGTATAATAAGTAATAGTTTCTCATGAGTTTGGGAGGAGATGATTAATTAATTATCCCATAATTCTTTATGATCTCAATAAATCTGAGCAGACTTGATAATGTGCGTTTATTAAGCTGGATTTCCCAATATCTGAAAGCAAGACTAAATGAAAACAGGATTGAATTTGGTAGCTTTTGCTGAACGTTAAAGTACAGAAAGGCAAATTCATCATCGTACCGCAGTGTCAGCAGCATTTGACTGAATAGTAGTGACTGACATCTGCATAATGGGTGAGGCATCTCTATTTAACAGGGAAATTATGTTCTGTTCCAAAATGAAAAGAAGACATTAGGAAGTTCATTAACCCAGAGAGACTTGATGATAATCATGTCATAATGTGGCGAAGCATCCTGGTGACAATCCTGCCTAGTTTGAATTAATCTGGGATACGTAATGCTCTTACCTGTGTTTGCATGACACATAATTTGGCTGGCTTTCAGAATAAAACAAACAAGAAGCAATTCAGTTGATATTTAACAGTTTCTTCAATGCGGCGCTGACAGACAAGTCTATTATCAGCTTGGTTAACTGAGCAGAAAGTGACATCAAGTAAGAAAGTAAAAAGAAGCATAGTCGTTTTAAACTCTGATCTTTTAGAACAGAACGTTTATGTGTCTGCTCATGAAGGTTCAGTGGGTTCATCCATCTGCCTGTCAGTGTTTGTTTGATAGGGAGAATTTGGCTCAAGTCTTTGCTTCGCACAGTTTTGGTCAGTTTACAATTATTAGAGGTTTGAGTTCAGAGAGGCTTCCTGTCTGAAGCTTTGGTCCTTTGGTTTCATCCACTGAAGGTTAACATGTACTGATTAGTGAGATCGTTTTTAAATTTTAACTACTGTGTCTCCCACAGAGGTTTGAATTTGTCATACAGTCTAGATATGAACAGTGAGACATGACCCCACTGTCATGCGAGGTAACTGGCTGCCTTCACTCTCCTCTTTTCCTCTTTGTTATTTCTGCTAATGAATATATTAATCACATCCTTAGTCCTTGACCTCCTTCCTTTCCTGCTTCCTCACGTTCACTCTTCAGTGTCTTCTCCCTGTCCTTTTTAATCTACATGAAAGTTTCACAAGTACTTTTCCTATGTGTCGCCTGTTTCCTGTGCAGGGTCAATGAGCATTTCCCCAGCCATGAAGCAAACTCCTCTGTCACTCAGTGGGGAGGTGTAATGATGAGACACAGTATCTGCTCACTGTGCACAATGCTAAGTGTGACATGTGGACATGAGGATTGACCCGGCTGGTTTGAAATGGCTAAGAATTAGCCTCATTATTAGAACTTTAAAGTAAAGTAAAGTAAAGTAAAGTAAAGTAAAGTAAAGTAAAGTAAAGTAAAGTAAAGTAAAGTAAAGTAGGCTTAGGGGAAGTAGCCTTAGGGGAAAACTTGATGTGGAATACTTCTTATATTATTACATAATGTGTTCTGCTCAGTAGAACAAATGGAAATCAGGTGACTGAAGTGGGTATGTACAGTTATAAGTACTTTATATCACTGGTTCCCAAACAAGGGGTCAAAAGGGAGGGTAGCAAGACAATTTCTAGAAATCAAATACAATTTCAAAACAATTAAGATCAATAATTGTTACAAAAGCTAAACAATCAACTTCCTTTGTCTCCATATGTTAGCACCAGCTACAGTAGCTCAGTTTATAGCACCACAGGAAACATTGCAACCATGGGTGGTGATATCATTATGAGGTGGCAAGTTTCTGGCACTGGTTATGTTTGGGGTTTGGTTAGGGGCCGAAAAGTTTCTCTACTGTGTATTTTATGCAGTGTTAATGTAACCCATGCAGTGTAGAGGGATTAATGACAAAGATGTAGGTTTATATACATAGAAAGATTGATCAAACATAACCCCCCCCAGGTGCAGGTTTTCAGGCACGCCTAGCATAAAGTAGTTCAGCCTAATACCAGTAAATCCAACCAGTTACAGCATGGCACAGCACGGCACGGCAGTATTTGTGCTCCCCAGGATCATCCATGTGGATATTTTCAGTTTTCGTTACCTGACGTCACTTGAGTTTTTCTTTTGCCATTCCTATCTTGATATATTGGCCTTTATAATTCCTCTGTTCAGCGAACTACATATTTCTTCGTCTAGCAGTTCTAAAAACACTCTACAGAGACGTTTTACTGTAGATAGAACTGTTACTTTCAGGCTTAGATTGAAATTCGATAGCCATCAAACCCACAATTCTTCTTCCATTTTTTTCTCTCTTTGTCAGATCTTGTCCAAGCAATCAGTTATTATCACTAGATAAGGGATTTGTTAGAGAGCAGATCTCAGTCTGAGGATTGGCAAGGCATAAACACAGTGTACAAGAATACACTGGGCTGAGCTCCTTAGAGATACAACCCCACATCTGGGCTTTCTTTCTCCTTTTCCCTTTCTCTTAAGACAGTTTTCCCTCCCTTTGTTTACATCTTATGTATTTTTGAGTCCATCGCTCTGTAACTCTGTGGCTCAGAGTTTCAGATGTCAGTGTTTGTGGATTTTGGATGTTTGCCACAGTGATCCTTTGGAAAATGACTTTCCTCTCTTCATGCCCCTTCCCTGTTCTGTCCCTGTGTGGATTTTTTCCTGACAAAGATTCAGAAGAATAAGTGGTTTCTGTTGGATTGGAAACTTCTTAAAAATGCTGTTTATTGTGTTAAAAAAACATTTCCATTACATGACAAACATTTTTTTTTACCAAAAGACAGTTTATAATAATTTCTTCAAAAAGTGCAGTATGGTTTCTTAATGACCAATGATATATAATATCAGTTAATAGTTAAATTGATTTAATTTCTTACTCCATATCTTTCTTGTTGATGTACAGTATCCTCTTAATAGTTATCTTGAGTGACACTGGTTAACTAAATGCTCATGGAGGTAGAAAGTACTTCTAGCTGTGGCTTTCACAGCCTAAGACATTACAGCTCTGCCTTTTGTCAGATCACCCACAAGATCTGTTATCAGAAAAGAACAAGAAGAGTTATGATGAGGTGAGGGCTTCGGTCTTTTTTGCTTAGGAGGGTTCCTGCCTGAATGAAATGATCTTAAGTATTTAAGTGGCAGCCATGATAAGAGCTGGTTGATGTTCTTATCTCCCGTAGCGCATAATACAGTTATTAATACTACACAATAAAAAAGGAGAAAACGTGGTCACGCAATTCATCACAGCACCCAGATTTGACGTTATGTGCAGTTTCACAACAGCAGACCCACATATATTATAAACAAACACAATGAATTTTGGAATCATCATAACAAAGAACTATTCAAGAGGGGGTGCAACCTTAGCACATCTGAATCCAGATTAGAAGGTGTGTTCAAATTTAAGATCAACCTTAATATCTTTACATACAGATAAGAAACATCTAACTTTTAAAGTTGATAATCTGCAGCATCCAGAGCATATGTGGTCCAAGTTTGCTGATAATTTATGCCATCTTAATTTGAGGTTCTATCATGAGCAATGCCTAAAGGTATTGTTTTTCCTTACTGATGTATTTGTTTTCTATGTCTTAAAAGCTTGACCCCGACGTGATTTGAAAACACAACCTTCTGATCTGGAGTCAGATGTGCTACCGTTGCGCCACAAGGTCCTGCTCAATCAAAGGAATTGCCTTTTTATCATTTCCCTATTTAATGGAAACAAGGTTCTAGTCAGCTACTGATTTAATGGCGAAACTTTTTGAGGCCTTTGATGTAAAAAATGACAAAATATCTTTTGCATAGTTCCTCTGGTCAAGTCAGATAAGACTGGTCACATGTGTGAGTTTCCATGGTGGAGCCGTAAACTGTTTTTCAACCCCTCTAGCTTTTTACTTTGTGTGACTGAGCTGCATGACTTGAGTCTTGACCATAAACCTAACAAATTACTTAGAGCACACTCCCTGGAAGTGCCTGTTTAAAGCAAGCAGAATAACTTGAAATGCAAGTGTGGAATGCAAATGTAATATAGTGATGTAGGTTTTCTGTGGTCTGTGAAGTTTCTATACTATATAGTATGATTCCTGCATATTCCATGAAGCTTGCTTTAATATTCTAAATTTATCAGTAATAGTAGGATCTACCATAATACATATTTATCTTTTAAGAAGTGGACAGTGGGTGGACTCCAGGTTGGTTGTGATGGATCAACTTTCCAAGGCCCACCAGCTGATTATTATGACGGTTTGAGTCTTTGGTGTAGTAAATGCCTCATAAATGCTGAGTGTTCTAAAAATGTAAGTCGCTTTGGATAAAAGCGTCAGCTAAATGACATGTAATGTAATGTAATGTAATGTAATAATAATAATAATAATAATAATAATAATAATAATAATAATAATAATAATAATAATAATAATAATAATATATTTTTGTAAGCTGTATCGCATTAGTGACATGTTGGACACATGTTGAGTGAACATGTGAGATTATTTTGCAGTTGAAAGGAGTCCGCTGTACCAGCTGTGTGTGAAAGTGGTCGCTCTGTAGTGGGCACATGAGTTAGTTTTGTGCCCTGCAGTTGCAGCACAGATGTGTTGAGCATACTACACTGTCTCAACTTGTGGGTTGTCCCAACGAGACGCCACACCCTTCTGCTGGTCTTTACACTGCTGGGATCTCAATGACTGCTGTACATAGGCTGTTCTTTAACACACACACACACACAAACACACTCATGGAAATTCTCTCCAGTGGGAAGTGTGTGAGAGGGTTTCATGGTCACATTCTGCTGCTTCTCCACAAACCACGACCAACACACCTCAAATAGGTTTTGTGCTACAGGGTTTCTGGACTCAACAGGTTCTGTTGGATCATATTACATGGTCACGGACTATATTTAACTAGTATTTAGAAATGAGTAGTTTTCGGGGAGCTTGGGGTGAATACCTTATTACACACTGGTGGTGTAAAGATCCAAATCCACTGATAACTGCACACCCTGATATCTGAGCCCCAGATTGGTTAATATCTTGGTTTTATTGCTCCCGGCATATGATGTGGTGGAATATAGTGAACAGTGTGTCCGTCTGAAATTATTTTCAAGAGCAGAACTGTCAGAACATGAAACTAGTTGTAAAGTCTAGCTTTTAATATTTTGGATTTCACTAGAGAAACTTAACAACTTCAGGTATCTGTGTTAGCACCAAACGGTTTGCTGTTCAAGTTTTGTGGGTTTAGCAGGATATGTCATTCATCTGATACCTCTTGTTGTCATCCTTTATTAGCTTAATGAATGTTAAGTGCAGGTATGATCATTTAAACGCGATTAGACCTAAATAGTCAATGAAATAGAAAAAAAACATATAATAGAATAATCATTTTGTGATTTACACGTGTTGTTGTGTTTATAGTACAGTGAGTTAGAGCATCACAGCTCTGTTGTTCTCTATCTTGATCGTGATGGAAGATTGTGGATATTTGTTTCATGATGTTGGTTTCAGAATAGTTACAGCTCTGTACGGACTATTTAACCAATGTAGTCAGATTTATTATTCCCTGGCAAAATGCAGATCACATCAGTCAGAACATGGCCCACTCCTCTCATATAGCATTTCACATTCCAAACATATCACCTATCCTGATGGCTCACAATCCCACAGATACAATGACAGAGGTGTGTGTCACCTGCGCTTCTCCTGACTGACTAAAGTCTATTCCTGGTGCCAGAGATACCGTACGACTGTAGTTTGACTATTTGTCAGCATGAACAGGACTATGAACAGGAGACAATATATATAGCAATTAATGATGTTCATACAATATATAGACGCCGGGATGCTCCTTCACATGCAAACACAAATCCACATCTGCACTCTGAAAGAGCTGTGTCGTGACATCTCCGCTGTGTCTGTTCGTGGTCATTCGCCCTGTGCTCTCTGCTTCTCTTGGCTCGTTTAGAGGTCCCATCTGGCAAGCATAACCTCTGTGCTGATGTAATAATAAACAAAAGTGTGCTGAAATTGTGCTGACTGCTGCTTCTATAAGTAGACAAAGAGTCTTGCAGTGCTCAAACTGTTAAACTAAAGCAGCATGCTCTAACATGCAGGGACTAAACTGACTTTCAATGTCATTTGCAGCATTTCATAGCCAATGTTGGACACTGTTCAAGTAGCAACTGGCAGGCGAAGCAGGATTTTCTTTGCTTCAGTAGTTTAAAATTACATGGATTATTCTTGTTCAGTAGAATGTGGATACCCGGTCTGGACGGGTCCGACTGGGTTCAGACTAGGGCTGAACGATTTGGGGAAATAATCTAATTGCGATTTTTTTCCCCCAAAATTGCGATTGCGATTTAATATGTGATTTTTTTTCGCCCCAAAAAAACATAATGAATGATTTAAATATGACCAACACAATATTAGATACATTTACTGTACAATATTCTTTCCCACATTTTTATTTAACTGCTCATTACAGCAACAAGAAAAACAAATCAGTGTGCATTTAAATAATTTAATCAAAGTCATTGTAAGTATAAACACAAGGATTGCAATTTTTTTTTTTATTGTAGGTGTCTTACTGCTCCCAAGTCAGTAACATTTCCAGAGTTGGGAAGGATACTTTGAAAACGTATTCCGTTACAGAATACATGCCCAACCAATTTGAGTAACGTATTCTGAATACTTGGATTACTTCCACATTGAATTTATTTTTATAAGTGTAGGAGAGCGACGTTGTTATAGTCAGTGGAGCAGCAGCAGTTTAAGCTCTGTGTCCACGGATGCGGCGGGCCAGCTGGATGCGCTGGAAGGGCAGCTTGCGGATCAGCAGCTCCGTAGATTCCCCCCCATGCTGAACACCACCGTCTCGCAGATGTGCATGTATGTGACCGGGGGGCTCTGGAGCCCTGCCGCCCCGGAGCACGGCTTGCTTTTCCGCGGAGTGATTTTCAGGTCCGCCGCCCGCACCGCGGTCAGCAGCGGCATGAGCTCGCTCTGTGAGTCCGCCACGTCGGCCGAAGACTTTATAACCCTGTAGGTGATTCAGGCTTGCTTCGCTATCTTCTGGATCAGAGGAGTTTTGTGGTCCCGCGGCACTCTTGCTGCGGGTGAGGACAGCAGCCCAGTGCCCTACTCTCTTCGCACGTTTTAATCGCGCACGCTGCGATTCGAAAATCGCTTTTTATCAAATCGCGATTTTATCGCAAATGCAATTAATCGTTCAGCCCTAGTTCAGACAAACATTTTGAAATGAAATTCAGGCTCTGGTCGGGTTCGGAACACAAAAAACAGGATGCCTGTCATGTTCAGGTCGGGCGAAGCTAATTTCAAGTCGAGTTCAGAGACAACTATTTTGGCCCAACCGCACACTGATTGTCAATGGTCTGTCATAGTCTTTTATAATTCTTTATTGTTGCCTATTTGCACTAGCATGTCTGCGCTTCTGTAAGTCTTCCGTGCATGAAAGCCTGCCAAAAAATGACACACAGACCATGAAAGTTACTTGTTCTTTACGTCATGATAATTTATAGCCATCTCATGCTGATATTTCACATCGGCACCAAATCTGACTGTTCCTCTTCCCAGTCTCAGGCTGAGCAGATGGCCTGGATGGGACGTCGCCCTCAGGGTCTCAGAAAACTGCCCTTTCAGTAACATGACACCTTCACTCTCTGTCAGTTGATTTCTAAAGATAAGTGTTTGAAGCTGACAGATATACTCTTTATTATTGGCCCTTAAGGAAACTGTCTTCTTGCTTTCTCCTATACAGAGGAGGTCAAAGGTCAGGGTCTATGACAGAACAGTCTCCTGTTAACCCAAGATTAGCATCTGAGAAAGAATAGTTGCACCTATTCATTCAGATTTATACTTTTTTTGCCGTAAAAAAGCCATTTATCCATTTCCATATTACAGAACAATTCATAGACTTTCTTCAAGTCTGGGATGTTTTTTCTTCAGGAGTGCATGCAATTTGACAGATCATGCATATTCCTTTGCACGTCCCATATTCCAAAAAGTTACAGATCCAAGAGACTAAATGTGCATAAGGAGTACATGTGTGTGTGTGTATGTGTAAATGTGTGGGACTGCACAGGTTGCTAATAAACATATAGTAGCAAACATGATTTTGAGATATAGGCCAACATGCTAGTTGTTGGTGTATATCACACTGAGATTTGACTACAGCTTGTGGCTCATCCCTAATCTATGTGCTTGTTTGTAAGTGACTCATTAAAACGTTACTATAACTGCCATCATGCATTATTACAGTCACTTACATTTTTATCAATTATAAATTAATGCATTTAATTGTTTTCTGTCAACTCCATTCGGATTTTTCATTATTATTCTTAAAAAAAAACCTTTAAAATCCACTAACAGATGTTCCTTTTTGTTTCTGTCGTACTGCACACTGCTGTATTTTTCAGGGTTTGTGTAGAGAGCAGATGGACTCAAAATGTAGGAGCAAGGCAGGAGGCAGGTCCAATGAACTAAATTTATTCAAAAAACACAAAACAGGGTGCAGCCCCAGCAGGAAACAAAAGCAAAACTCAAACTGTACTGGAGAAAAAATAATGCAGTAAAAAACAACCTAAGAACACCAGAGATAAAACTGGCAGCGACGAAGACTGTAACTGAACAGGCACCTCGACAAAGACTGAACTGAGGATTTGACTTAAATACAAACTGAACTGATGACAAACTACAGACAGGTGGCACAGGACAATCAGGCAACACAACTGGAGGGAAATACAAATGCAGGAAGTAAAAGGAACAGAAACATGATCAGAATTTCAAAATAAAACAGGAAACAGAATGAAACCCAGACTGAAACAGAATGAAACACTGAATGAACCCAAATCTGAAAACAAGGACACACAGGTACAAGTCAAATAACTTAAAGAGTCCATCATCAGAACTCTATATCCAAGAGTTTAAAGTCCAGAGACATGACAGTATTGTTATGTTTTATTTTTGTATCTGTCATTCTTCTTAATCTCTCACAAATCCTTTCCGACGTTTTACTCTCTAATTGGCTTAATGATGAATCATTATGAAATCTGCTCAATGAGATCCTCATGTGATAATGTCTGTTATAGTTTGTTGGTGAAACCTTCATCACAGCAGTGGTTCAAGCTCACGCTGAGCTGTGAGGCAGCTTGTCTGGCCTGTGAGGACACACACATACACACATATATCCATTCACACATACACACACACACACATACACACACATACTGCGGCCTGCTTTCTTTTTGAACCAGACCAGATGTTTAGCTTTCCACATTCTACTTATCATGAGGGGTGATATGTGGAGTTGTAGTCTTGGAGAAACATGGTTTAGGGACTTTAAATCCCATACTCAAGCAGATCACACGGCGGGAAAATGACATCAGAGGTTTATCCAAGCATAAAACTGGTGATAAATCTCAAAGCTTGGAAAATCAGGTGTCAATTTTGTAAACATGGGCCGTGGCTTTGACAGGATGTTCTCTGTGGCAGCTTTAGACTCCAGAGAATTGGCATCTTGTCGTCTCTGATCTATCTCAGGGTTTGTAGGTGTGGCAGATATTTGGAGGGTTTCGAGGTCACGACGCTGCTGCATTGGCTCTGTGTTTGAAAGGCTGGCCTGAATTACCAGCTCGAACCCTCACTAACCTCTCTCGTACCAGTACTGCCACTGTGCTGTAATGCACTGGGCGGGAAGAAGTAAACTGTTGGCCAAAATAAATATATCGTTTTATCCTTTCATATGTGCCTGCACTGCAAACATATACATTTTACAGAGCCATTAATCTGGTAGTTGACTTATGTTTCTTATTACAAAGGAAGGTTTTCACCAGTTATGTGGGAACTTTAGCTTGTTTCCATTTTGTTCTTGTGGTACCTTAGATAATCTTGGTTCTAAAAATAGTACGACTGTATTGAAAAAACAGTAATTACTGTCTTTTAACAAGTCTGGGTCCTTTAATGGAGTGAGGTATTGTGGAGACACTAATTATGCTCATCTAACTCTAAATCTGTACTGTATTTCTCAGTTGTGTCAAAATATCACTGTAAATCCAGTTTAATTTATTTAAATAGTTCTTAAGTGACTTCATTTAAAATGTATTTAAAACACAAATAATATCAGCACGACATTCATTCAGCTTATTATTTAAATTTAGAAGACCTCATATTACAACAATGTCTATAAAATCTGAAAGTTAAAACGTGACATTGTTGAATTAATTTGAAAGGAATTTATCTTACATATTTACCTCAAATAAAGGAAAAAAATTATTTCAGCTTTGTACCAGTATGATGTTTTACTTTGCCTCAGGAATATCTATTAACTAAGTTACAGTACAACATTAAGGTCATTAAGACTTTTGAGTCTCCAGTATAAGTTATTTGGGTCCGATGAGTACTGTGCTCCTGTGTATGTGCATCAGGGTGTTGTTACTCTATGTGTGACTCAAGGTGTCATGTCTCTCTCAGTGTTGTACTGTGGTTGTTTTGGTGTGCAGGGCATCAATAGTGCTAGTACACACAGTCAGACTTTACTTTATGCACATTACCGACCTATGATGTTCTACTAGGAAACAATAGTAATGCCCAGAAGGGACATTTAGTCTATTTTACTGGGATTCAACAAACCTAGGGCAATAAACTAAACTGGAAAAGCATCTACTGTTGAGACAAGATGTATAATGTCAACCAGCAAACTGGTCTTGTTTGCAAGAGTGTTGGTGTGTAAGATTAAAATCTTAACCAGGGATAAAAAAGGTGGATAATCCAGCACAGTGTCCATCGCGTGATGCTCTATAACCAACGTTTTAACAAGCTTTTTATAAATAACCAGTAATTAGTATGGATTAAAATTGTCAGTATATGGAAATCCTGTCAAGGGCTGTATGACTATACCTTATATATGATACCTTAATGATACCTTAATTCCTCAATTTGTATTTGCTTTTATAGGACATTTCTACAGTCAATAATCTTTATTTAAGGCTTTTATCTGTTTTTTATTGAGGCAAATTCTCCAGCTGCTGTTGCTCCTGTCATGGTCAAAGTCAACTTTATAGACTAGATTTAAATTCTGTTTTTCCCTTATCCCTGTTGTCAACATAAAGATTGCATAAAATAGTACTCAAATTAAATGTAGGTACACAACACATATTCAGAAGGGACAGAGTAGATAGGATATGTGTTAATGTGAGTATGCAGTACGTTTGCGTAAGTAACCTACACACTCCCATGCTCAGCCCTGATTAGGTCGATTGATAATTTATCAGTGATGTTAATTATTATGCCTGAATAACAAAACAACTTTATCATGTAATGACTTTGCTGATTTAATGTATAAGGACTAATGAACAACAAATTAAATACAAAGTATTTTTAAATGATGAAGGTTTTTTTGTGTTAGTGCTTAAGCTACACTACGTGTGACCTCACAGTGGTAGAAGCAGTAGCCTGCCACTGACCAAATCTTCTATTGTGCATTTGTTTGACTTGTCTCCTAATAGGATATTGGCAAATATAAGGAGCCAGGGACTGTCTGTGTGTGTGTGTGTGTGTGTGTGTGTGTGTGTGTGTGTGTGTGCGCAAGTGTGTGTGTGGCAGCTGTGACACTTTTGTTTCTGACTCACAGAAGAAAAAATACACTCCCCAAATCACAGTCATTATGTGCTGCCGAGTGAAAACTAAAAGTGGGAGGTTGAGAGGTTGAGCCACTGGGTTGAGCTGATGATTCATAGTGGGGTCTGTGCTGCTAAAGGTCAGAGGTCATAAACTAATGGTGATCTCTAAGCTCTCTGCTCAGGCGGTGAAAGTCTGGAGATTTGAGTCTTCTCTTTGGGACCTTTTTGGTGTTTGGATCATCTCATCACTTAAAGGATATAGACAACCCAACAAAAGCCACTTTAACATAAACCCTTAATTAATTTCGCATTATCCAAAACACATCTCTCTAAAAGTAACCAGCAAGGCGGTGAGGCGGTGGTCTAGTGGCAGAAACTTGGACTATGGGCAGAGAAGGTCCCTGGTTCGTCTCCGGTTCGACTCCACAGAGAGACAACAAAAGACGAACCTGGATTGATCTGTCCAAAAATCCAAGATTCTCCCTACCCTGTCTAGTGCCCCTGAGCAAGGCACCTTACTCCCCCAACATCGGCTCCCCGAGCTCCCTGAGCGCCGTACATGGTCGCTCACTGCTCTGTGTGTCCTGCACACAGATGGATTAAATGCAGAGGTTAAATTTACCTACCATTGCATGAGTGTGTTGTGCATGTCTGTGCATGTGTTTGGTATAAATAAACATATCTTAAAAAAAATAAAAAATGTTATGACTGCTCCCTCACACATCATCACAACACAAGTCAACAAGTTGCCGTCATGCCACAGTTCCTCTGTGAATGTCCTAACAGAATGATGAGTGTGCTCTAGGTCACACTCCTGACCAGATGCACCCTCTTAGGTTCAGATACTGCAGGTTCTTCCACTGTGGAAATTTCTGTTCAGTGTCTGGTTCACAGCCATAGATGCACCTCTTACCAGTGATGATCCTGGATGTGAGTCTGACTCAGATTTAAATGTTTGTACTCAGCTCAAATTTGGCAAAATTTCAAATGTACACATGCAAGTGATGTAGCACAGGTCATAATGTTCCTGATCCTCCATACTGCACTCCTGCTCACAACGTTAAACAGAATACTGATTCATGGGTGTTGCTGCTCACATCTGCTGCATGCAGATAAACCCTGCTGCATTCTGTTTGGAAGCAAAGTAAACCTTTTGATCGCACCATGTTGATCTGAATGTATCTTAATATATAGAAAACCTAGAAATTCTACATTTATGTATTTCCTCCTTTAACTGCACAGATTAAATCAGACTTCAATGTGGGCCTTTAAAACAGTGATTAGAGAATGGTTCATCTGCATGACTCTTCATTTGTCATCTGCTTGCATACTTATCGCATTTATCACTTATTCAGTTTACACAACAGAGCTTATTTATACCATTTTATCAAGATAAGAGACAAGGTCACATTTGATCTGTGCTGTAAAACTGCTGCTGCTTATGCTTTAATTTGTAAAACTCTATTATCGTTTTACAATCATCTCCAAATGCTTGACATTCCCCAAGGCTTATTCATGGGAAACATGTCTGTGTGTTATCTTTACTAAGACCCACATATGTGACTGTCATTTGTCTTTTTCCTTCATTTAATCATGTGTCATAGAAAGGTAATCCACTGTCTAAGTCTGTTTATATGACTAGCTTGGACTGAGTAAAAGTATGTGGCTGCAGTGAGGTTCCCCTGAATATTAAAATGTTTTGATCCCGACGTGATTTGAACACGCAACCTTCTGATCTGGAGTCAGACGCGCTACCGTTGCGCCACGAGATCCTGACAGCTGGGGAGTCCATCGAGCCACTCAGATTACCCCTGTGGGAATAGAAGCACTTGCAGGGGATAACGCAGCGATCGTAAAACACACACACAGGCACATGTACTCTCTCTCTCACCCACACTCTCTTTTTATCACCCTCCTCCCGCTCCCAGTTTCCTCTGGGGCACCAGTCTTTGTGTGGTCTTTGACAGAAACAGGCAACCCACCCTGGTACAAAGACTCTGGTAACGGGGTGAGGAGAGCTATTGTCTGGGCTTATGTCGCAAGTGTGTGTGTGTGTGTGTGTGTGTGTGTGTGTGTATTTGTTATTATGTGTGAATGGCACAGAAAACAACTCCCTGTATGTTCTATCTCACCTTCTACACTGGATCAGATAAGCGGATACCTGATCAGACGGGTGCTGGTATGTCGCTCACTCAGTGTTGAATGCATGAGTAAAGCTCACATGTGACTAAACAGGTCACTGGGGCAGCAGCTATAAGACCAGTGGACAATACTCACTGGCACACGATGCATGTTTACTCATATTTACTCTGCTGAACACAAAAGTTGTTTATTTAAAACCTGCAGATCTGTTAGTGTCAACATGGCAAGGATTATTCTGTAACTGCATGTTAATCCTTCCGGCTACTTCAGCCATATTCTTTATAAATAATTGAAATGCTCTTCAGTTTCACATGTTATTTACATACTCTACTCCCCCTTGAGGGTTTTCTGCTCCCTATGCAAAGTAACTCATTAAAGTAAAACCCAGCCTGACCTGTTTTGTTGCATTTGACAATGCTTCTTCAAGCTACTTCCATTTGCACTTTATAGTGAAATGTATCTGCTCTTTACTTGAGTGACATTAATAGAAAAAAAACATTAGTTATGTAATGACATTATTGTAATAATATCTTAATGAGATTGTAGTGGTTACAAAGTTCTCAAGTACTCACAGTATTTTGCGGTACCTGTCAAGTATCATGTTTTATGTTTTATACTCGTAGCTGGCAGCCCGTGGTTTATCGTGACATGGAAATCCCACTGACTGTGAGACTATGTGCATCGTAATCCTAGATCCATGATGATATGCTGAAACGCTGTGGAAGGCGTCATTTAGAGATGTGCATTGTGACGAGCCTTTCAAACACTTTGTACCTGACATTGGAATTCAACTTTAAATTCATCATTGGGGTGAAAAGTTTCACGAAACACATGTAACTTTAGATTGGTGAGAATCACATATCAACTCAGGTTGGACTCGTTTCTACAGGTTCTTCTTCCTGTGTGGAAGATGACTTGCAGTGTGGTGGAGAGATTTCCCCAGACATGCTTGGCTCAAATTCTGTATCAAAGCTGTGTTGGTGGTTTTTGACCCCTTCTCGATGAAATAATACATTGAAGACTCTGGAAACAGACTCAAAAGAAAGTTTGCTCTATTCAAACTAGTCTATGTGTCCAACCTAATTTTGCTTGAACAGAAATGTAAACATGCTGCGGGGATGTGATTTCAGATTTTGTGTTTGAAACCGTGTATGAGAAAATAAAAACTTTAGTTCTTGAGAATGCAGTTACAGAGTTAATGAAAAGTCAGAGATGATAAATGTAAGAGATTCTTGTGTAACATGTTGAATCAAGTGGAAGGAAAGATTTTAAGAAACTGACACTATCAACTGCTGTCCTCCCCTTCCACCCTTACTGTACTGTATAGCAAAGTAATGTAAACGACTCTGTCACAATGCACTCTTTGTTGGGAGGTTCTGCTCCCCCTGTTGCTATTTAGTCCTTTTTCTACTGGTATGTGTTCAACATTTCATTAAGCCCATACAGTATGAGCCAAATATGATGGATGAACAGTGAACACTTTTGGTTGCTCTCAAGCAACTGCCAAACTCGGAGTGTTTCCAAGCCTCTACCAGATATTAATCATGTATGATCTTCCAAGATCTATGTGACAATAATGACATAGTTCAAGAGAATCGCTGTAGAAAGCTAAGCTACACGTATAGTGATGTTTTGAGCTTTATATCGTACAGGGCTTTAGAATTGCAGACAAAGATGAATGATTCTTAAAAGGAGGCAAACCAAAGTATTTGACCATGGGGATTTTTGTGAGCTGACGAGCTAACATGACCAGCTGTATCTTCCTCGGAAGTCTTACTTATCTATTAGAAGAAAAAAAAAATTGTCGTGTGTGTGCATTAGTTATAAAAGTATTTACACCAAAGTATTAAGAAATGATCCCCCAAAACACAAACTCCATCCCTCTTCCAGTCAGTGAGGAATTCTCTGCCAATACTCCCATGATGATGACCCTTAAACTGGCAATTGTGCAGCGTTGCTTTTGGTCTTTGGGAGATATTGACATAAGCCCTCTACGTCATTTATATTTAAGGTTTATCTATTTGTCAAAATCAAACACCTTCCTTCCATCACCAGGGTGAATCTGGGATTATGTTTTGTGTCTGAGCTTCTCTCAGAATCATGTTTTGTTTCTTTTAATCCATCTGAGGATCAAGTCTGGTTGACAATGCAAAACAGACATGGAGCGAGTTAGCATTTGAACATTTGAATGTTCCCCCTGTTTGATACACAGGGTCAGTTTGTGGTTTGTAATGATTTCCAGAGATGGTACAATTATGCTGGCTCTTCTTCTGGGGTTTAAGCGTGTTTTGTAGTGATGTTATAGTGCAGATGCAGAATAAAAAGCATTTTCCCCTCAGGTTGGAATGCTTTCAAGCTTTGCTTCTCAGTCAAAAAGCTGTACAACTCTCTTTATCGTTCTATCATGACCAAAATGTTGCATTGTTCTCTCATTGTTTAGTAATACAACTGCTAATATCACCGTTTCTCTCCGTCTTCTTCTCTTGTCTTTTGAGAATGCTCCCTGATAAACTTGCCATCTTTTCCCTCTGACTAACCTCAGAAGGAAGGAAAATACCACACAGTCATTCCCCTCATTAGTTGGACCATTTTGCCTGGTGAACCACAATGGAGCTCAGTACAACAGAGCCGTGCATGAAGGCATTTGACCACGGACCCGAAGACAGCTCAGTTTGGAGGCAAAGAAATGGAGGCAAGAAATGGAGTGAGAACAAAATAGAGACAAAAGAGTAAGGAGATTCTTCCCTCACATGGCGAATGAGGAAGGACAGTCACTGAGCTGATTGGTTGCTCTTTACCCTGCTGTCTGAATGGGCCATCATGCCTCAGTACTAAAGCCCATGGAAGAGGACAAATGAAGATAATTAGACTTTTTATTGGTTTATATCCAAAATCCATGGAATATTTGACTGTTTTTTAACAGGAATTTACTAAATGTCCTATAGATGCTTTGAACATCTGATAATTTCCCTCTCAAAATATATTTCCAGACAAAGAATTTTTAATTTTACAATCGATTATACTTTGGCAGGGAAACAATAAGAGAGACATTTTACATTATTGGACACATCTATTCCTCTCTTGCTCCCACATGGACAAAGGTTTGAGCCATATGCTCATTTTGCAGGTCGTCCAGCAGGGGATTAAAATATTTCATAACTGCCATCATGATGTAAATCCAGAGCCATGTCAGAGCCTCTGTGTGCCAGCTGACTGGATCATTACATGGAGCACATTGTGATTATATCAGCTGATTCTTAAGGAAACACAAGCTGCTCATTCCTTTGGCCTGGTAACGGTTTCATGTTTACCTATATAAGGCTGTAAGTCCATATGGCGCAATTAAACATGAACTGATGACTAGTGTATTAACCTCTCTCTGTTTTTTCTTCATCCAGGATGTCAGCTACTGGGTGCAGGTCCACAGGTTGGAACATGGAGATGGGGGCATTTTGGACCTGGATGATATGTTGTGTGACGTGGTGGATGACAAAGACAGGGTGAGTCAAAGTCTGTGTGTGTGTTTGTAAAATGGAGAGAAGTGGTATTTGTCTGTTCTCCAGTCTCTTTCTGTTCCGCTTTTCTTTTGTGAAAAGCACCTTTGATGGCATCTGATACAGCCCGATTGACTTATGAGTTTGTCATAATATCAGCTGATGGAAGCCTTTCACAGACATATTGGTATTGGTGTTCATTTTAGAATTCAAATTCTATATATTTGCTGTATCTGTGTTTTCTTTTACATTTAAAAATTCATGGTTGAACTGTAAAATAACAAGCCTCAATTACATTTCTTTGTCACAAGGGTTTAATAACACTAAACTTTTTTCATCATGCTCTAGTATTCGACCTCTACATCTTTGAGGTACATCTCTGGCAGCACTACAGAGAGCTTCACTGCATGAGCTCATGATTACACCTGCCTGCTTTAACGGTCTCGTGATTACTATGACATTACAAAACATTAAGCTGCTACTGCACACCACACCACAATTTTCTCTGTTTAATCACTGCAACCTGTTGGCATCGCTCCACAGCTTTCATATCTGTGGAAGGTAGAGTGATACAGTGTTTTCTGCTGTGTTCACTTTGAAGTGTGTGCCTGTTTAAAAGTTTGCGAGTTTAAGAGTGTGTGGGCAAAAAAGAAAACAGCGTGATGCCACACAGCCCACCCCCACCCACTAGAGCAGCTGGAAACGATTACCCATAGTCCCACTGCATCCTTCCCATGAGAACAGTGTTGACTACACCTGAGTCACCTGCTCTGCAGCTTTAATGTTGGGCCAGTTAATGAGCTGTACCCCCTCTTTGTGTCTGTGTAAGTGGGAAATGGTTTAAATGATTATTTGAACCAGTTCAATGAAGCGAAAGGTGGCTGACAGAGTGCTGTTTGCTCCAATTTACTCCACAGTGAATGAAAACATGGCTGCTAACTTTAAATGATTTTTAAAAATCCACAAATTTAAAAGGAACAAGTTGTACAAGCACAAAAAAATGAAGGTCCCTTTTTGCAGTGGTCTTTTCTTGTGAGTGTACACCAACCATGGTGGATATGTGTCAACACACACTGCTTCACGTACAGCACAGGTTCAATGGATGTCATTTCATTAGGGTTGTGTTTTGTCCTCGCTACATGAAAAGACACTGACCTCGACGTGATTTGAACACGCAACCTTCTGATCTGGAGTCAGACGCGCTACCGTTGCGCCACGAGGTCTCACACCTGTGCATATTCTCTGACCTTACCCGTCATTACATTGGTTACAGAGCCGAACTATTCCTGTCTTTTATTCTGATTATAACATAGTCAGATTTGCACAGTTCGGGCCTGTACAGCTGTGGTTTAGCAGCATACACTGTTGTTTTTGGAACTTACAGGCAAGCACCTCACCATTGTCTTGCTTTTAAGAAGTTACTTCCGTTGTAGTAGTGAGATAAGCAGGGAGCTAGGTAGATTTCATTGTTACACATTCTTGAAGCATCAGTCAAAATAACCAACGGCCAAGATAATATCACAATTGAGCTGATTAAACTGCCAGATCAAAACATTGCATCAAGTCTGAGCACAGTTTTATATTGTAGGGAAAGAAATATAATGATTTGAGGTTGACGTCATACGGCGTACAGAGCAAAACTATCCCAACTGCTATCATCTTCCTGTCTCTCTGAGTAACAGATATCCACGTTAACAAAAATCCTCAAATGAACACAAAGATGTCGATAGAATTTAACAGACAGCTTTTTTATTCCAATCTTTTGTACACTGTAGTGAATCCTGATTGACAGGTTTGACATGGATCATTTGTCCACAGTGGTGTCATCACGTCACAGATAACTAAGCTTCATCATAATGTATTCCTGAAAGTGGTGATGTAACGTTCAGGTTTGAAATGAAAGTGCCATCTTCGTTCCTATCTCCTGATGTCTGATGTCTTAGGCGTGCTGCTGTGATCTTGTGAAATCTGAAAACATATCCTGTTTGTGTTTTCACACTGAACAGCACAGCTCTGAGATTTGGAGCAGTTCACTGAGCTGTGTGTTGATTTGACCTGTTGGTCTGCATGGTTGAAAATTATAGATGCTCTCTGGCTTCGTATGCTTGCATGTGCATCCACACACCTTATGATGCCTGTATGGTAGGTGCCATGGTTACGCACCAGGTGGGATCAGTGGTGAGAGCAATTGTTTAGCACCTGCTGTCTGAAACACTTTCTCTCGTCTCATTTAAAAAAAAAAAATCATCATCTGCTCTCATCATCTTTCTTCTGTGATCGTTTGGGGAAAGAAAGGAAGGAATGAAGTAGGAAATGGGAAGGAAGGCATAGAAAGGAAGAAAGGAAGCACTATAAATAAATAAATAGGAAGGAAGGAATAAATAAAATAAGGAAGGAAATAATCTAAATGAAAACTGCAATCTGACACATACATGTAGGCCTAATATATTTTCTCATTTTCATTTTATCCATCTGATGCTGTGAATACCTGCTCCTCCATGTGGTTGTCTGGCCTCATTACATTTCTTATCAGAGTATTTAGTTCCATTCCTCTGATAACATTTAACATTCTTGTTAGACCAAAGAAGAGGCCCAATAATAGTCTTTTATTTAATTGTAGTTGTATATTGCCTTTTAAAAGCTTATTCTACTTCGATTTTGTACCTTATACGTAACAAACCCTCAACAATAACAGTCAGTGTAAAAAAAGAAAAAAGAAACCCTCTGGTTACGAGACAGATCAACTGTAGTAAAACTTCTGAGAGTTGCAGTGAATGGCAGCTCAGCTGAATATTGACTTGAACAGTTCACTTTACACCAGTGGAGCAGCCATCTGTCTCTGCTTGTTATCTCAGAGTGTGGGTGTTTGCCTTTTTTATGTGTATATAGTTGTAGTAGTAAATCCAGTCTGTCCAGTTCTTTGAATCAGTTACTGCCTACATCCATGTTTTACTATCTAATCTACCAACAGGCACAACAGCATCCAATCAGTTTATCCTGGCCTGATCATTTTAACCCATGAAGGACGACATATGGCTTTTATTGTAATGATCATGCAGTAGTGCTTCCACAGGGGGAGTGTGAAGATTCTCTACCAGGGGCGGTTCATATCTTTGTATCACAGGTTTCTGTCTCAGTTTCGGAATCGTCACACACTTTTACCACACATTTTCGGGGCCTGTGCTTGACCTAATGCAGTTATTACATAATGTGAAGTGAAAATAGATTCAGCCGACACAATATCTTGTCACGGTTAATACGGTAATTTCAAAAGCATTTCAAGGATCCATTGGTGTCGCATTATTCAGCAGTAATCAAGAAGCGCCATTTATATATTGTTAAGTCATTGTTGAGCTGTTATTGAGCTGAGAGAGTTTGCTGTACTTGTGTAGTTGATCCACATGTTATCAGTTTCATCCCCACACATGTGAGACAAACTCTTTTGTCTCAATTTGCTTAAACTCACACTTGCTGTTTTGTGAGCGTCCATATGCTGACAAGTAATGCAACAAGCTGTGTACTATTGGGTTCTGCATGGTGCACTAAAAAAAATGATACAAAAGTATCAACTTCAAACGGTTTAATTTACCTTACATTCGTAGCCAGACATGATGTACACTGTTGTATTCACACATTATTAGCATACTGTGTTCACAGTGCACTGACTGATTTACACAGATGATGGCACAGGTTCATTCAAATTCTATTTGGAGTGTTTGTGTTCCTCTTCAACCCAAAATACACTGACCCCGACATGATTTGAACACGCAACCTTCTGATCTGGAGTCAGACGCGCTACCGTTGCGCCACGAGGTCTCACACTTTAGCTGGTTCTTTGACCTACAACAAATCATCATCATGGCAGAGCAGACCTATTCCACCCATTTGTCTTCCAGTCTTTCCCTGAGATTAAAATAAAATTTAGTTATCCAGATTTGCTTTGTTCAGGCCCTGTTCCATGCAAACTATCATATCCTGTGAATGTCTGCCTGTGCAGCTGTAGTTTAGCAGCATACACAGTTGTTACCGCAGCTTTTGGAAAACACCTCGCCATTGTGAAGTTACTTCCCTGGCACCAAAGAGAATCAACTGAGGTAGATTACAGTTTAGATTATTTCTGCAACATTAGTCACAACAGCCATCGGCCAAGATAATATCACAATTGAGATGATAAAACTTTCAGATCAAACCATTTCATCAAGTCTGATCACAATTTTAAATTGTAGGGGAAAACAAAATAATGATCTCAACTCAATGTCAAACTATGGTTTCAACAAGTAAAACTCTTCTACCCAAAACAAAGTAAAAGACGTGTTTACAGGTTGCTGGAAGGATCAGTGCTACTGTCTGAACAGGATTGACTAACCACTCACCTTTAGGCCATGATGAGCTATTTCATAAACAAAATGTGCAACTGTTTTCATGCTGGAAACAGTAGCAACAGCAGAGACATAGAGTTGTATATCTTATACAAAGTATAAACATCAGACTTTTTATTTTCTTTAATGTTTATTTCCCACTTAATCGAAAAAAGAGTAAAATTCCGACAGAGTGCAGCCCCGTTTCACAAGTCATCACATCAGACATCTTCAGTACTGTTAATATACTTTACCAAACATACAGTAGGCAGGGTGGGACTGTACAATAAGGTCTGTCACTGAGACTGTTCTGTGTAAATGAAGATCTTATATCTACTGTGTGTCACTGCAGTAACGAGGAAAGTAAACAGAGCAGCAGGGAGTTGATAACTACTGTTTTCACTTTGCAAGTTTCTGGCATTAAGCACGTTTCAGTCCTACAGTTGGGAGCATCCAAACTGTTAAAATCAGGCCGTGGTTCAGCAGTTGGATTTCTCATGCTGTGATTCATTTTCAGTCACAGAGCTGCGTGTTGCAGCCTGTTTGTCTCGGCTCCACAGATCTTCACATCAATGATCTCACCTCTTTTTTAACTGAACAACAAATATGGGAGTGTGTATTTGTTGAGATGAGGTTTGGTTTCTGTTGACCTTATAATGCGAAATTTAACTCTATGTCTCTGTTTCTTTTCTGATGAGTGCTGATTGTTTTGGGTTCATATTTGCTCAGATCACTTTGATATTCAGCCCAGGTCATTTTACTTCCGTCCGTCCATGATGTTTAAGCTTAACATATTTTACTTGTAATGTAATATTAGCTTTTGTTGGAGTGTTAGTCTATAATCATTCCGCTGCCTGTCGATATTTAGTATTTAGTATATTCAGTTGTCACAAGCTTTTGGTACACTGCTGCCACCAACTGGACTGAAGTGTGAAGTGGTAGATTAGTGTAGGAACAGCTCATTTTGGGGTTTTATCTGGAAATATAATACCTGAACATTATTTAATCTACATTATTTAAATCTTGACAAATATAGAAAGTGCATTTATTTCTTACAAACTCAGGATGTATCTCTTCTGTCTTCTACTGATGAGCTTGTTGTGTAATGGTCGTGTTTTTGACTCATCATCAGCGGGTTGATTTACCAAATCACCTTAATTATTTAAAATGCTTTTCCTGCGACTGTAGCATCATTGATGGTTTCACGTTGGCCTGGTTAGACAAAAACTAGACAGGTGAATACTTGACAAACTAGTGATGAATCCCTCTCTCTGTCAATATGTCACTGCTGCTGTTTAATTCTTTTTTATTATTATTTCACAGGGACAAACTGTAGAGTTTGCATTTAATCCTTTTGTCTGACAAGTATGCATATTCTGTCCACCTATTTATTTTTATGTGGACAGCACATTATGCTTTTGTTTCTATTAAACACTATTCCAGTTTATTTAATTATTTTTGGTACACCTGGCATGGGGCCAGATATAGTATTTAAAAAGGGATTTCATTGTGGCATGTTAATTGGAATTTAACATTTAGTTTTGTCGCGTATCGCCCATGTGTCCAGATGGGGAGAGGACAAGGCACGAGAGTAAAAAACATCACACTGGCTTTTTGAAGAATTCAATTTAAAAAATAGATGAAATATTCCTGCTAATGCTGTATTAAAATAAGTTCAACATTTCTTTACTAAAGTTACTAACTAACTATTCTATAAAACAGCAGCTTAATATGAGCCCACTGTGGTTCATGATTTATTTTTATGTAGAAACATGTAAAAAAAGATCTTTCCCTCTGGGTTTTTCACAACTGCCTCTCTGTGCGAAGCTGATGCATGGTGTGCAGATACATAATAGTTATTGCAACTCCCCGCCTCTACAATTAGCCTTTTAAGTCTATACCAGGGCTGAATGAGCCCCGTGGTAAGAGAAGTAACGTCATACAAATGCTTCGGTTAATCTAGTGACGAGGAAGACGATGGAAACAGAGAGCAGAAAGCCTGAGGTTAGTCTTTAGAAAATTCATTCAGTGTGAAAAAACTTATAGCTGTGTAATGACTGGGAAATGGCTGTATATAACCAGATGGCAATAAGGCAATTAAAATGACTCCTGGTTAGATAATGGCCCAAGCTAAGGAAACCACAATATGCTTTGGAATGAGTCTATAATGCAATGAAATGGGCGTGATATGGGCAATTAGATCAAATAAGATTAAACTTTAATGGTCATAGCAGTTAGGGATTTTGATGGATTGGACTTATTTGTCTGATGTTAGTGCGACGTAGCATTTGATCTCACTGGAGAAGAGAACAGGCGGAAGGTTTACTCTGGATTCTGTGCGTCTGTTGGAAATTGAGAGTAAACGCTGCGCTCTCATGATGCTCAGTCACACAACTAATGTTTAAAATGTTTATTGCAGCAGCAGTAGTTCGAGTTTGGCGTTGAATACGTTGATATAATAGCGCAAGTCAAGGTGCATTATCATTCTTGTGATGACTAGTGCTTAGTTTCCTCCTCACTTCAAAAAGTATTAACCCTGTACACTTGCTTGAGCCTCATCCAGCTTCTCAGCTTGCTTAGTGTGCTGTTAGGTGTCTGGATAATTTGTCCGAAGGGACCTTGATAACAAATAAGTGAGGCTGATTAGCTGGGTCCCCAGAGAGCGTGTGGTCTGGATCTCCCTCATTAACAGAGGTGAGCTAAAGCAAACCCGTCCCCTGGGTTTAATGAGTGAGGGGGCGAAAGGTGAATTCTCAAGGGTGATCGACAGAGAAATCTCATTCTATCGGAACCTGAATCACTTGAATCAGCCCTTCTGTGTTGTGTGTTTTCACAGCAGGTGCATGCTGCATGGACATGAAAACTGACGGATACTGCAGTGACACTTGTTCACCACAGTGTGGCAATCAAGCCCAGGTTATAGCAACATGCAGTAGCACCTGTATTGTATCTGCTGCATAGAAAAATATATTTTTGTTGGTAATTATTATTTAACCTCTGAATTACAGACACATTTCATTTATGATGGGGAAAATACCAAATGTAGAAGGTGAACTGAACCGACTGCCTCTTACATGTGCTTATATAGTCTGTGGATAATGAGTGGCACATTCATAGCTCCTATGGTTGAGCTCCTTACACAATTGGCATTTTCTTGGCCCCTGAAGTTGGCATTGCCATGGCAACGGCGGTCGGGTGCCAACTGGGCACCTGTGTTGGGTCGAGATCAAGCCGTGAGTGAAATTAGCCAAGGCTAAATCAGGGTACCAGCAGCTGCCCCCTGGTACCAGAACACTGCCGGGGGAAATCAAAGACTAATTACTGTGTTTGTCTGTGTGTGTGTGTGAGCACGTGTTTGCGTATATGTGTATTTGTGTGAATGCAGTTTATTTTGGCCCAGATTGAAGACTATTGTGTCTGGTTGTATGTCTCTCACCATCATCCCTCCATCACATGTTATGCGTTCATCGTACACATCTTGGATTTATTTGATATTTCCTGTACATCTCTACAACCCACTGGCATGAGTTATCTGCCTTGTGAAGAACTGAATATTTTAATGGATCCATAGAGCCTTTTTTGCAGTACAGTATGATAAAGTCTGAGTAAGTAAAAACCATCAAAGCGTTCTTACATCTTTGGATTCTGCTAATGCAGATGTTGTCAGATTTTCGCTGGCATGTCTCTGTTCACACTGCGCAACCTACCAGTTTTATCAATCACTAAACATGATAGGGAGAGGAACTAAAAAAAAGGTGAATGTTGAATATCTGTGAAATAATAGTCCGCACGATAGCACCAGAAAACTCTCACTTTATTTTCTCCCACATAAATATAATTCATTCATTTCTGTATTATATTTAGCAATTCGCTTGGTTAATTGGAGCAAGAGCACATTATTAACACACTCAAATAAAGAGATTTTTGTGATGTAAGTTTCTTTTATTAATAATAAGAATAATAAAGATCTCCCTAATAAATGAGACATCACACTCATTTGTTCACACGAGAACGTACACAGGAACACAGAGCCATAGTCACACATGCCAGCACAAAGAGTATATCCTGACAGATGCTCACCCTGCTGTAGTCAGCTGTAATTAGCCTGTAAGGACCAGAGTCGGCTCTGCAAACTAAGTGCTGTAACAGAATTTATCCTCACTTCCGATGCTGTGCCTCCAGGTTTGCAGGCGGCAACAAGCACTTTTTCATTTCATTTTCCTCTGGGGCTTTAGATTTATTGTCTGTTGCTGCTTGTTTATTAGGCTCCTAGTTTTTGAACCATACGTACCTGGGGTAGGTTTGTTCAGCACTGTTCTTTTTTCAGCAAATCCCTCCTTCCCACTTATGTAGTTATAATCCCTCACTAAGGGGAGCTGGCCAGTGTAACTTCTCTGGAGAACCACAGATCTTTATTGTTTGTAACTCCATAGTGTGTTGGTCAGTGCACTCTTGTGTTTTATATGATAGACTCACTGTTACTCCATGTAACTTTTTGAAGTGCACCCTTAATCCAATAGAAATAGAACATGTATTAGTCCAGGTGATGTTTTATTTCTCTATGCACTCTAAACACAGGCTACATATATTGTGTAAGCAAAGTATGTAACGTTATGTCTTTCTTTGTTCTGCAAACAAATTTTACTAATTTGATAGCTTTCTGCCAGGAAGTCTTTACAATGTCAAGTGAGCAGGTTGTGGTCCATGAATTGGCTAAACACAGGATTGCCCCCTGGGCGACCAATGTTCAAATTCAGCTCTGTCTTTTTTACTACACTTATTATTTTCTGGATTTTCTTCAGTTTTATTTTATATTTAAGAGGAAGGCTGTAATGTGTTTTGTATTCTTGTGTTTATTTCCCCATTCTTTGTAAAGCTTTGTGCTATAAAAATGCAAATACAAAGTTGTTTTGTATGTTATTTTAAATAATGTACAATATAACCATGCAAAACATTTTTTTACACATACCTCTCAGGGCTTCTGTAGATTAGAGAGGTGTGTGTATAGACTGTCACTTGGGTTGATAGTCTGGAACAAAGGTCACCAGACAGCCCTGAACATTGAGCATGACCACTTGCTGAAGCTACTGATGTAGACTTGCTGAACCACACGTATAGATGACACTGAACCATTCTTGTCGACAAAACCACAGCTTTGGCTCTATAGCATATGCATTGTGACATATGCATCCCTGTGCCTGCGGTAAGAACGATGTAACTTCACATTGAAAAGCAGCAGGATACTCTTCCATCTTCTGCTGCGGTTTCCTTTAAAACGGGTGAAATCAGGTCATGTCACCAAGTGTTTCTTTCAGCTCCAAGGCGACCCAGCTAGTCACGTAGGTGTCTTTGATTTCTCCTCCATGACAGCTCCCCTACAGGAAGAGATTTCTGCCAACGCGCCAAATTGCTACTGACATGGCGACGACTCGCCGGAAAACTGTCTGGAAATGCCAGAGTGTTTAACTAGAGCTGTTGATAAACAGTGCCAAAATTAGAAAAAGTGGAAGGACCCAACACAGAAAGAAAGAAAGTGTAGATATTAACATGTAAAACAATCATACACATGCTATAGTGGAGATGTACACTATCACCCTCATATTGTGCATGTGTGTGTCATGCAAGAGGATGTTTGTCCTGGTTGACAGCTGTCAGGATTGCTTTGGTTCCAGTGTCTGGATACTTCGCCAAATGAGCCTATTATCTGCAGCGGTGGGGTCCTGAGGAGGGGCCTGGTGTCGCCCCTCGGGGGTGGATTTGGGTCGGCCGCCACAAGACAGGCCTTAAACTGACGTGACAGATACAGGCCCCCTGCTGAGAACCCGCCGCCCTTCCAAAGACCCCCAGAGGGAAGTACCTATGAGCGCTAAGATAACAAAGGACTGAGAGACACAGGATAAGATGTCGCCCTGGTTTCCAATTGAAAACTGAATGAGTTTCCTTATGTGTTTTTATCATTATATGTCATAATGTGGCTGCAGTTAGATTCCAGAGGAAGGAATCTCCTCACGAGGGCCTTCCCCACCTCGCCTCATGGGGGCAACAGTGCATTCTCCATGTGGCTCCAAACTACGACCGTCTGCTTGGAAATTTTGTCTTAGAAAATCAAAAGAAGTGCAGCCTTAAACAGAAACTTCAATCTACCATCAATTGCTTATTCTTTTGAATATAGACCAATTTCTCTCTCACCCTGCTGCCTCTCAGCTCCTTGTTAAACCAAGCGGGTCGCTCTTCTGCATGACAAGTATCCTGGTGTAGCTTTTGTCTCTAGAGTTTTCAGACCATGAGTGGCTGTTTTGTACACTTGACTACTTCTCTCAAAACCATATACAATTACCCTCACAGATCCAAAGTCACTCCAAGGTTGTGTATGAAAATTGGCTCTCAAATAGACTTTGAAAGGCGTTGCTCTGCTTTAAACTGGGTCAATTTATTACAGGCGTTGTGATATACGCCAGGCTATTGGGGTTATTGATTGGGTTTAAATATTTTAGTAATTAGCAGAGCTGTGACCAACGCTAATAGAAGACAAAGACTTCTGTCTATACATGTGCAGTCAGCATGAACCCACAAAAATGTAAGATAGAATAATGAAAGACATCCGAGCAAGGAAGGAAGGAAGCATATACTGTAGGAAGGAAAGGAGAAACTGAAAGTGGAGTGCAAGCATTGCCACAAGCTAAGCTGAATCTGCCGTTGCCGGCTGGCGTCGTACCAAGCTCTAGTTGACTCTGGTCCAAGGAGGTAGAAAGGCGGTGCCAGGGCTTGCGAAGCTAAGCCTGGTTTGGAGAGCTTCAGACAGGCATATTGTAGCAGTCAGAGAGCTGAATCCCTTCTAACACCGCGGTGCTGTGCGCCCTCACTGCCTCACTTCTCATGAGAAAACGCTAAAGACCTCTTCAGATCTGCTAAAACCCTGGAGGCTTACACACATGCTGAAGCACCTCGTGCTTTCTCCTTGCACAGCTGCTGGTCCATGTGATGTACACGGAATTGAAGTGCTGCAAACTTCTTTATACCAAATGCAAAATTGTCAGTCAAAACAGCAGATACATTTTTCGAGGCATTATTCGAGATCTTCACATAGCACATATCATTTTCCCACAGAATTTTATTCCTGGCAGGATGGAAAGTTTGGAAAATGTTTCTTCTACGGTGACTAATACAGCTCCTACTGTGATGGTTACAACTACTAATAGTAGTCTCACCACTGCTTTTACTGCTCCTAGACCACTGTTTCTTCAATTACAGGAAAGCTGACATGAGTGTCTTAACCACTTGGTCAAAGGAAAACAAAACAGCAATTTTGAGAATGGTGTCAGTCAATATTAAACCAGAAATACTCCTCTACTTCCTGCTACTCAAATGTAAAGATTTGCTGCTGCTGTTAAAGCCAGAGTTTCTTGATCACCACCTTGTGGCTGGCTGCAGAATAGGTCATAAATCCTGTCTTCTCCATGTTAATAGTTTTGGCATGGGCCAAACTAAAAAGTCAAATACATTTTCCTTGAAGATGGTTTCTGCCATTTGAGGTAGTTGTTATAACACTGATCATTCTTTTAGTTTCTGATAAAGATGTCAATAACCGGGTGAAACATTATATTTGAAAACTGAGACTGACTTCTGATTGGTTAGGAATCCATTGATTTCCCATTGATGGCTCCATCCCCCAATCTTTACTGTGCAGAGTCCAAATACACACGATGGTGGGTTCGTATCCTGGGTACTTTAACTTAATTTCTGGGTAGTGGGAGGGAGAGACACGCGTCGCCCATCTTTATACTTCAAGCAGTATATTCAAACATGATTATATATTACATTAATATTTTTATCCCACCCTGGGCTTTCTACAATTTAATAGGACAAACAATGAAGCAATTAATCAAGAAAAATGTGTTGCAGCCCTTGAATACAACTGCTTCAATAATTGTGCTAATGATGCACATAATATTGATTAATTTGATGCAATGAAATTTAATTTAAACAATATTAAAAATAATTCGGATTCTGAAGTTTATCGAGGACAAACAGCAAATTAGTCGTCTCTGACATTAATATGGAAACATCGTCTGTCTCTGTCTTTGTGTCCTACCGTGTCCCTGCGCTAGACGTCAAGAGTACGAAGAGTTCTTTGTATTCATGGTGGAGGGTATCTGAAGGTCAGTGGGCCAATTTGAGAGAGTGTGTCTCAGTGTGTGTCTTTGTGTGCAGCCATGGTTGTATCCAGAAGGGATTTTTTAGGCGGAATTTCATCGGAATCCACCACCACAACGTCCTCCTTCTCCTTTAGTGTTAAAAAAAAAGCTCATTCATCACATACAGTGTGTGTGGGTGTCTGTGGTTGTGTGCGTATAGTATGTGTGTGTGGTACTGCATGGGGAATCTTGAGAGAGTCCCTGCATGAATGCCTTATGTCTCTTCAACAACAGATGTACCACAGCCTAAGGTTGTAGCTCGTTATGTGAGTATGTGTGTGTGTGCGTGCAAGTGCGCGTGTGTTTGGGAAGACGGCATGCTATTCCTATTCAGGAGTCAGTGGGGAATTTTCCTATAAGGCAGAAATAATAGGCACCCATTTATCTCTGACGACGTTCATCCATCAGACGTACACCTACACACACACACACACACACACACACACACGCACACACACACACGATGGGTTGTGATATTATTGCTCTCCTGTGCCAGAAGCTCTGTCCTGTATACACGCATTAGTGTGACTGTCTGTCTTTACACAGAGGAAGACAAATCACGTGTGATGTGCCGTATTGTCCCCTGTCAGTAACTCTCTATTTTATTGTTTAGGGCCAATACACTGTAAAAGCCCTGATTCACTCAGCGAAAGTGTGTGTGTGTGTGGCCTCACCTGCTGTTGACGCTCCCAAAGGACACACAAACAACACTCTCCATGGCCATTAGATGAAAGTCTCTGCTTTGTTTTATGCGCATACCGTCAGTGCATGTCTTGTGTGGCCTATTTTACTCCTGGAAGCATCTAAATTCACTGCTTTCTGCTCTGATGTTTTGTTATGACAACTGGAATTTCCATCCTCGCCTCTTTATTGTCTTCATTAAGCTGTTCACTCTCTGCTCCTCCACTGCTTTGTCTTCATAAGCTCTTAAACAGTCCATGAGATGAGACAGAAGGCAAGAGACAGACCTTGCTTTTCCTCTCTAATCCCATATTGATCACAAGGCAGTGAATGAACTGCACACAGATGAGCTGACGCTATTGATCACAGTAACACCCCCCCCCCCACACACACACATATGCAAACATTAATTTACCTTTTACCAGAAGGCTTCTTAAAGTAAACTCTCCATCCCGACTACAGACGTTTTACTGAGCAGAAAGTGACAGTTACACAGTGTAAAGTGGTGAAGATGGGAAGAGACGCTGCCAATGTAAAAGTGAGCGAGTTCAGGCTCCACATTAGGGAAATTAATCTTCTGCAGCTCAAACGGAAACAGAAAATTGGATGTGGTCTTCTTTTTCCAACCACTAAACATTTAACCAAATCCACATGTAGTCATCATCATTTTAAACTAATTGCATCTCTGATATTTATGTTTTAAATAGTGCTGTCAATAGATTAAAATATTTAATCGCGATTAATCGCATTTATGTAATAGTTAACTCAAAATTAATCTATTAAATTTGTATCTATTCTAAAGGTCCCTTCATTTATTTTTTCCCCATCATTTTTTTTTTTTTTAATGCTCTATCAACATGGACAAGTGGATTGGCTTGCTTTATGCAAATGTTTTATTTTATTGAAAATCAACATTGCCAAACAGGGCGCTACAAAATAAAATTATAAAGTGCACATTTCAGGTAAACAAGGACTCAGCCTATAGTGCAGTTAAACCATGGCTTAATATTTTCTTTTTTTCAAGTTTGCTTTGAACATAGCAGTCAGGCCTCTCAGAACTGTGTAGGGCTATTTGAGTCCTCCCCATATTTGTGGGAAATGTATGAAATAAGAAGTACCCTGTTTTTAAATAAATAAAAACATATAGCTGGAGCTAGTAGCTTAAAAATATATATTTTAGTTGGCGAAATATTAAAACAAAAAGCGAGAGCAGGTCAGACTGGAGGCGAACACAGATACTGCAGCTCGGTAGAAACCAACTGCAGCTTCTGCACTTATCGAGAAGCTGCGGCGCTGGTCTCTGATCAGCTGAGACCAGAGAAACTCTGTGTTTTCACTGTTTCAATAGTTAAGAAGCAGTGAGTCACTGAGCTCTGATCGCACTGTGTTTTTCTCTGAGCGAGTGCGCGGGTGCAGGGGGCGGGGCTACGGTGCGCTATCTGGAACCACACACACACACACAGACGCACACACACAGACGCACACACACACTCGCCCGCTCCTTGTACTTCATTACGGCCTGACGATGTTGTTTTAAAAAATGATTGTGACTTAGTCAACCACCAACATGCAAAAGCGTGTGTCACACGGCGAAAGCGTGAGAGTTGGCAGCTCTGCGTTAATCTCGCGATAAAAAAATTAACGGCGTTAAAATGGGTTTGCGTTAACGCCGTTAATAACGCGTTAAACTGCACTAGTTTTAAAGCATGGCCGTTGTTATTTCAGCCTCGCCGCACTCACCATTACCATCCCCCTTAGTTTATTACAGGGATATCTAGTGATTCAGATTTTTTTAAATCAAACTTCACAGAAATGTTTTTCAGGTATTCAAGTTGTCCCGTTTTATATTTTGGGGTGTCTTTACATCACATTCTTTTTATTGTATTTCCACGGCAACGTTTCACTAATGATCAATAGAAAATTATTTAATATGCATTTCCTGTGTACTTTAATGATCCGTAAGTCTTTTTTAAACAATCAGCTGAAGAACATTCTGAATTCAGGTCACTGTAGACGCTTTCAGACATAACCTGCGGATAAAGTCTGGAGAACTTACACGCTGTTTGCTTTTAACACAAACCCAACGCAGCGGGAGTTTCACAGACGTGTTCACGAAAGCAACAAATCCACATTAGACACAAAGGGATTTTTTAATTTTGCTGCGGAGATCACGTATTCTTTACAAACAGACACTGGTGTCTGCTCTTGTCGTCACAAATTCTGTAGACATCTTCGTCTGTGTCTTCTATGTATATGTGTATGTATGTGTGCTTTCACCCTGAGATTTTTGTTTTCTTTTTGTCTTTTTCATTTTTGTGTCTCCCCATTCGCTCGCTGTGAATCCAGCTGGGGATCCCCTGCTGGGTCCCCACATCAGTTTCCCCTAACTTTCTGCAGACTTTATACAAGCGAGCCAGGCAGAGAATGTCCGCAGATAATCCTGAGGCCCTCACTCAAACATTTGCGTTAACAAATTCACCCTCAGAAAATGCAGAGAGTCTCTGGAGTTCAGTGTATTTCTGATAGCAATTTACAAAGGCAATAACAGCATCAAAGGTGCTATCTGACCTCTGACCATGTTGTGTCAGAAAGTAAAGGAACAGAGAATCAATTAATACATTATATAATGTTTCACCAAGTATATGTAGTTAATTTAAGTAGCCATTACACCACATAGACACCTTTTAAAACTGAAGGGCACTCAGTTGTGCCTATACCTCCACCTTGGGCCAAACAGTCCCCTTAAATTCAATAGAGCTGCATATGTTGAAAAATACTCTCCCTTTGTTAAAGAAAGTGAAAATAAATTCCTACATCTGCCCCCTGTAATCTTTCTTTGAAACAAACCAACCAACCAGCTAACAGGGGTGACAACATTGTAAGTTCCTTTTCTTTTTTATAACGAGGACCTTGAAGCTTCAATAGCACAAACACCATGTATCATTAATAGACATAAGAAATAGTTTTGGTTCATTATTTCTATTTATAAGTGAAATAATGGCGAGTGCAGCTGCCAGTGATGGCAGCATGTTAATAATTCATGGCAGAAAATAACAACGCCAGATGTGCCACATTCAAATAAGGTTCTTTGAACAGCAACTGAGTAACACATCGTCATGACCAACAACCACAAGAAACCTTTCTTATTTTGGGGCACGCCTGTTTTCTTCTTTGGGAGCGTGCAGATGGGACAGTCTATGGTTTTTGTTTTTCACAAACTATGGTTTGTTTTTCACAAACCATAGACTGTAAGTGGAGCGTGTGTGTGTGTGTGTGTGTGTGTGCGTGTGTGTGTTTGTGTGATCAAGTTGTTGAACAGTAGAGGAGTTAATGTACAGCATGTGTTAGATATAGAGTGGAAGAGGGCAGCGTCATAGTTTAATGTTGTGCGTGTTTGAGATACTGACAATTTTATGTTAGAAAACATAAATTTAAGCGTAGACTCACACACGCACACGCATACACAAACACACACAAGCTGAGACCTGAATCCAGGTTGCTCCATCAACAACACATGATGATATATTATTCAACATGTTACCGATACGCTTATTATGTGATAGAGTAGGATGGAAAAAAGAGGACAGAGAGAGAGACTGCAAGGGGAAGAAAAATGAAAAAACACACTGACAAAGCTTTTGCACATCTGTCAAGTGAAAAGATCTTTGCTCAGTCTTTGTTCTGAGCTTCTTCACCCTTTTCCCTTTACCCGTCTCATTTCTATTTAAGATGAATAAGTTATAGTTTAATATTTAATCTGATAGATATAAAAGTGTGTTTATATCGAGACACTGCTTCCACACGCAAACACAATCCTCACCCTGAGCGAAGCATATAACTCCCTGATGTGGCTGGTGTTAGTCTGCATGTGTGTGTGTTTGTGTGTGTGTGTGTGTGTGTGTGTGTGTGTGTGTGTGTGTGTGTGTGTGTGTGTGTGTGTGTGTGTGTGTGTGTGTGCTCTCGTAGTGCCATGCTCCAATTACCAGTCCTATTAGCACAGGTGTGGCACCTGAGACCTGCATAACAGCGCCAGGAGAATCCTCTCACCGCAGCACGTCTTAACACAATATTTGTAGGACCAGCCCCTGATTTAGTTTGACAAAGAAATACCTGTGACATTTGGTTCTGAAGCCCAAGTTAATATTTTGTCATGTGGGTGTGAAAATTAGTTTTTTTCTGCAGGGGGAGGAGAAATTCAGAGCAACATTTTAGCCACACATTACTTGGGAGGCAGAATAAATTGAATTAAAGTGAACTGTAAAGCATTTACCTCGTCAGTAGTGTTTCATATGAGGAGAGGGTCATAAAGCAAATTCGGCTTTTCCTCCATAAAGAGCTCAGAAGTAGAATATTATAACACTCTGGAAGATAAATCTGTTTTAAACAAGGCTTAGACAAAGCAGCGAGGGTTGTGGTTCCTCATGCAAATCAGTGTGTTGTGTTGCCTTTTTATTCACCTGTCATTTTGTTCGGCATTTTGGTGTTGCCCCTGATGGTTTGTCACAGATGAAACATGAGGAGTTACCTTAATATCATGCAACAAAAGCAGTTTGTGTTTTAATTGAATTTGAAAATAAATGACTTGTCCGAATGGTCATTTTTATGCTGAGCATATCCACTCGTTCCACAAGCCGTCTGCACCACTTTTTGTTTTTCATTTCTTTATCATCCTTGCCCCATCAGTCCAGTCCTGTCCAGCAGCTGGGTCCGGCAGTTTGGCAGAAAAGTCACCCTGGCCCAGCCCAGCCCCCTCTCATAAGTTGGCACTGTGCCCTCTCTGTTGCCTCTTACATTTCTCCACAAGTGGGTCCAACACCATACAAGTGTATTTGTCTCTAGGCAACCTTGTTTTTTCACCTGAGCACCAGAGTTTGCACTTTATTAAGTTACAGAAAAGCTGTTGTCAGCAAACACTTGAACTGAACTGCTAAGAGTTTGATGTTTTGTCAGTAATAATGTCTTGGAGAGACAGAGAGAGACAGAAAAAGAAAAGCGTGAGGTATTTGAAGTGTCAGGCTGGAGGTTTATATGAATATCAGAGTTTTATTCCCACAAGAGCAGGTGATGTGGCGATGAACACACTGACAGGTGGTGTCGTCAGCTGTGTGCATTTGTGAGTGTGTGTGGGTCTGTGTGTGAGTTCAAGTGTCTGTTTTTTTTTGTGTGCTTTGCACTTCTTTTGCTTAAGGTTAGGATGTGTCTAAGTGTCTGGGTGAACATGTTTGTGTGGGTTTTGATTTGTTTTGTTTGTGTGGATGCAGTTAGGTTTCTGTAGTACAATGTGTGTGTGTGGTTGTGTGTGTCTGTGTGTGTGTGAGTGTGTTTGTGTGTGTGTGTGTGTGTGCGTGTATGTGTGTGTGTGTGTGTGTGTGTGTGTGTGTGTATGTGTATACTGCATGTGAGGTAGGGTAGAACGGCCAAGATGACATATTGAAATACACCACCCATGACTCCTGGGAAACATGTGCTGTATAAAATATATACAATCGATAGCATAATGTTATAGTATACAACCAAAACTTGAAGTATTAGAGTAAAGTGACATGGCATTATAAATTGTACTGTACGGTAGAGGGTTAGGGTTAATAAATTGTAGAACTACAATCTTTAGAAATGCTCTGTTTTTCTAAGAGGGAGATAAAATGAAAACACACTGTGTAACTAAATTCCTGTCAAGTCTTTGCAACTGTTTGTGTTTTATTGGAGCAACCATATTATAGATTATTATAGATTGAAACTTTCCAGCTTAGCTTTACAACTGGTTCATTTACAAAACTCATTCAGTGATAATGGTACAAAAGAAGACCAAGCAAACCACATCGTTAAGGATTTATGCAAATATATACTGTTACTAGGCCTTAGCACATGACATGTCATTTTTCAGTTTTTAGTCAGCTGAATGATAAACCATTCACGTCAGCAGTGTATTGTTAACACACAACATTTTTATTTAAAGCCTTTTCAGTATAAAACAAGACATTTAAAAACAAAACAGAACAGAGCAGACGTTGAAAAGTTACCAGATACATCATGGAATATCAATTTCATCTTAAACGCCTCCATTTCTTACCACAAATGGTGCAAACTTGTCTGTGCTTTGGTTTACCCATTAAACACAGAATACAAAAAACCACATACACTGAAGGGACACAAGGGAATTTTTGATCTATACCAAACATCTCCTCATCCCACACTGACTCACTCAATGACATACATCAAAAGAAGTATAATCACCTCTCCGGGGTGTCAGGATGATCCACTGGTTGATATGAGAGCTTCTGCTACAGTGAGGTCTTTGACTTATGGTTTCTTCCAGGTTGGACTTCTCTGCAGATGCAGCAGGGGGCACTGTGGTACTGTTGGAGCCTATATAGTTAGACTGGTGAACAGTGTCAAATTCTTCTAAAGACAGGAAACCACTGCGGAGTCACTCTCAGAATTAACTTTAAATCTTTCCACATTAACAGGGTTGTTATTATGTAATGAGGTGTATCCGTTTGACTGAGCACCTCTAAAGATCATGTGCAGATCTTTGGTTTCAGGGACAAAAACACTGTCCTACACTCCTCCACATATCAAGAATATCACATTTCCCTGGGGTTGAACCATGCATGTGTATTCAGAGACACGATGAAGACATGGGCTTTTCAGCAGCACCGGTCCACATCGTGAGAACTTCATGCTCTGTAGATGTTCACAGATTCCTTTCAAAGCCAAGCTGAGGGAATTCTCATCACAGCAGGAGTAACTCACAACTCCAGGCTGCGAGGCGCATGCTTCATGCAGGTATGTGTGTGGAATGAATTTGGAAAGTTAAAAACTACATTGCTGGAACACTGAAAACTTGAACAAACTTGTTGGGTATGTGAAAAAGCTCAGCTTTACTCAGAAAGCCACTAATGTGCTGGAGTTTTCAGGCGTGTCTTATACGCAAGCAACGTAACAGGCGTGAAGCAGATAGCAGCCATGCTCCCTCGCTCCTGTCGTCACCTCGATGTGGAAAGAGTGTCTTTCTTCACAGGCTGACAGGAGGGAAGAACGTTTATTATCCACTGTCATCTTCCTCATCTTCCTCAGCTACTTGCCTTGCACCATGTGTGAAATACCTTCAATTGGATTCACCTTGTGTATCAGCAGTAATGCTTTACATGAAGCCTGGCTGCTCTAGGGACAGGCGCGCTGTACAGTTCAACTTGCTTTGAGGCAGCCATTCTGTAAAAAATCAATATGTACTGTAAGTGCTCACCTTAACTATTTGTTGATTTGCACATTAATCAATTCTAAAAAATTATTATATTGTGTTTTGAGTTATTTAGCAGGATTAGACAAAAAGTACTAGATTTACTACCACAGAATTTAGTGGGAAGATGCGCTATGGGTCAGGGAAGAACCCATTAAATTGTGGTCTGGATCTGAATCTCTTTTTTCACTTTCTTCCACATTGCGAGATACGATGTGTTTCAACATTTTCCTTGATTTATCAGATACTAATTCATCCTTGATTAAAAATTCTGTCATGTTTAGGGGACTGATAATTTGGTTGAGATCCAAATCAAAATCTGAATTTGGTGAATGTTTGTAATTATTTCTACTGTCTTGTGTATGTGTTTAACAGTCCAGGAATGCCCGATCACATTTTCAAACTCCGAAAGTTTCTGGACTCTCTGTGTTTCTCCCTTATGAGTCAATCCTGTTCATAGACTTTTAAGCAGACATGGATGGGAGCACAAATCATTTTCATCAGTCACGTAGACGGTTTAGACATTAGTGCTTCAACTCATCCCTTTTAGTGTAAGACTGTCTCTCCCTCCCTCTGCGAGGAAATCTCCACTCGGCGTACTTTCGAAAAACTTCCCCACATCTACAGCACTTGAAAGCCCTAAGCCTTCTGCCTCTCAACTCCCACTGTACACATCTTTGTAGCATCACTCATCGACGATAATACAACGCCCTGAGAGCTTACGAACTGGAAGCCTAATGGCCCAGCGCTGGTAAACTTTCAGGCTTATACCCCTGTTGATGAACTCAAGCAGCCATCACCACTGTCTCTCATCCCAGCTAAAACCTGCATTGTGCCGGTGAGGTTTACAGATGAGGAGAGGGAGGATTGTCGATAGATAGGAGGGAGAGAGAGAGGAAGCTGTGGAGAAGCCTTTTAAAAGACGTCTGAGCTGAAGCCAAAGAACTCTGGAAGAATGAAGAGACACACGTGTGCCAAGCAGATTTAAAGGAGCAGCAGAGCAGGATTTACCATTTACACCACCTACACCGTGTCAGTCAAGGTTATGTGCAGACACGTAACCTCCACTGACACTAAGTTGCGCTGCCGTTAGCATCACTCACCCCATGCTGAGAGTGAATGACACTAAGACACACAACATTTGAAGATCTTCTCAGGGTTGACACGAGAGTGAGACTCTTTAAAGCTGTCATGATTAAGGAGAGTCATACAAATCCAAGTCGACACAAAATACAGACCCACAATCTGTCGTCATACTCTACATACATCTACTTAACGCTGATCTGAAGTCCGAAAGCTGTTAAACCGTAAAGTTTACATGGTCCGTAAGCTATATCGTCGATGGGGACATGTTCCGTGACTTACCTGAGACTGTTAAACCCAATGGGGCTTGAGATGATAGTGCTCATGTAATAGCCTCAGCTTACAATGGGTTAACCCCTTGACTCTACAGTTTATGAAGCCATACTCCAATTAATAGGTCAAAGATGCAACGTTTTGTTCTGTATAGTTTGAAAATAAAGGGCCGTAAAAACATTCAGCCTTTTTTCTCAAGTATGAATAAAAGCCAGTGGAAAACCATTGGTCTTAAATCAAATGTCTTGCTCTATATTTGTATGTACTTTGCTTCTCTTGTCCTTGTGACGGCACCAAGTGAAGCCCCTGCACTCGCTGCTGTTTTAAGGCCATCCCTCTGCAAGTGTGCTTGACGTTATATTTACCCATCAGCCTTCCACCGCTCTGCATCGCGATGGCCCTCAATTCTCTAGATGACTCCGTTGTCCCAAAAAGAGAAATATTGTTGCAGCTTTTTCGCGTCCCCTAACGAGAGAGACTGGGACCTAAATCGACTTGAGGAGAAGCTGCTGTGTTCTGCTCGGGGTGGCTGTGTTTTATTGCCCTCCACAGGAAGGCCTTATTGTAGGGCTCACTTGTGTCAGGGTGAATTTTATGGCTGATTGCGTGTATTGAAGAAGTCATAAAACTAAGTCCTGTCTTTATGGTGTCAGCGGTGGCTGCGCTAACAACCTGTTTTACTCAGGAATAGGACGATGCTGTGTGTGAATGTGTGTGGCACTTGTCTGAATTGAAAGACATTAGAAACTGGGATGAAATGGTGTTTCTCTTAGTAATGATGCAGTAGGTTTTGCAAAAGGCTTCAGATGTGTAAACCCTTCTCTTTTGTGCATCATTACAACATTTGTTGAATAAATATACGCTGGTGTGGTTCTGTTTAGCCATAATTACAAAGTGGCTTTTGGCTGTCTGTTAATTCCACAGACACAAATACCGCAACTGCTGCCTCTCAAATGTAAGAAGCCCTTATTTGATCAAGGAGAGTATCATCAAGTACATTTTTTTGTTTCCAACCACAGAGAGATATCTAATGGCTGGTGAAGAGACACATAGACTTAAACTTTTTTTCCACCTGTGATGATTCCCTCTTATGCTCATAGTCTCATACACACCGGCTGTAGAGCTTCACCCCATAAGCACCACCACACTCACTCATGTATCCACACATGCATCCATTGGGAAGACTCAGTGCTCCACGCTTCATAACACAGACAACAAGCGCACAGGGGGAACTTTTATGTTCCCCCTGTGACTGCAGGTGATTCCCTTACAAAACAGTTTCATTCTACCTGGTATTTATGAAACAAACTCAAAATGAGGTGAGAGTCCTGTCACAAAACCGTATTGTTATGTAATACTGCATTTTTTAAGTGAGGGTACAGGTTCTCTTGAGCTGTCTGCACCTCAACTACTATTTATATGCACTCACAGGGATTCTGATGATGCAGAATGCCATAATGCAAACATGCAGTTTATTCTAAAACACGAGCAACATGTTCCTTAATCCTTCAGGATGTTTGGTCACACAACTGTGTTACCTCAAAAGAGAACTCTGGAGAGTTCTCTCGCTCATACTCAAATGCGCAGCCTGAGAGAAAGGAGAAGAAGAAGTGGGAATGTGTTGATCAGCCACAGCAGTGCACTGGTGCTCTCACTTTCCATAAGCTGCTTACCTGGCAGGACCTTGTGTTGCAAAGATAGTGCATCTGATTACCTTGTGTGAAGATTGTCTGAAATCATGTCAGAGTCAAAGCTTTGATTGTCCTCTGATGTGAAAAAGGAAATATAGCGCTCACTGCATAAATGTGATCTGTTAAGAGTTAAAAGTAAGGGGTTAAAAATCAGGAATCAGAAAAAACTGGCGAAGTCAAAATAAAAACAAAATAAATATCATATATTTTCTTTCTAATGTAGGTCAGTTTGCATATCAGTGATGTAAATCATAAAACACAAGTAGGGGGTTTGTCCTTTGGGTAACTCAAGGGTCTAAGGCCTGCTGCATTTTTCTCCTTCACTCTCTAGATTTTTTATATGCACACCCACACCAAAGTGTCTCTTTCATCTTCCCCAAAAATCTCTTGTTCTTTGTTTCTCTGTGTGTCTCTGAGGCAGATTATAGTGCAGCACCGTGCAGATGTCCAGGGGTTGTTGATGAGGTTATGGTCAAGGTATTAGCACGGAGCTGAATGCTGGGGAATACTCCACACCTCATCTCTCTGCCCACACAGCCACTGATAGGAGGATCATTATGCATCAAATGGCCGTAAATGGCCCTCAGACTGCCTGTCTTATCTGGGCGAGCAGATTCCCTCAGGCTCTGTGTAATCTGTGTGTGTGTGTGTTTTGCTGTGGTGTGTGTGAATGTTTTAACAGTGCATACACTTTACGTCTCCAGATTTTGTACTATGATTTTTAACGTACATGTACGTGTTTTACTTGTGCGCCCCTGCAGGTTGTTAGTCTGCATAATTCATGTATTTTTGTTGTTTATATATGATCGTGCACGTACCAGCTCATACTTGTTTACCAGACAGCTTATGTTCTCGCCACCTTGATATCTACCCTCCCCTCCCTACTCGTCTACATTAGCTAATGCTACTGATAGAGAGCTGTGATAACACACACTATCACATAATGCGAGCTGTGGCGAGTGCTTGGAGGTAGAGCGCAATCCTTCCTTCCACTCTTCTCCCTCTCTCATCCTTCTTTCCACCCATCCCCATGTTAAACCAATTAACAGTAATTACCAGGCCACCCCAGGCACAGTTTCTTTCTGCTGGCTCCGCTGCTTTGTCCTCATCACCACGCCGTCACGAAGTGAGGCTCCGAGACGTGTCGGGAAGCAGGTCATTACTGTTTATTAGCTAAGGGAGGCTGATTTCCCCTGATGGCCTCTGTAAAAGCCTGGTGAAGTTTGGCTGTTTGGTCATTTAACTGACTTTACACATCAGTCTATGTTTAATAGTTTCAGTTATGTGGTTGTGGTGTTGTTGTTACCGTGAGTAAAAGTGAGAAAGGGAAGGATTATCACAAGCGGTGGGTGCTGCAGCCTCACTTGTTAATTGTTACATTTACAGGAACATTTCAGCAGTGACAAGACGGCAGGTGGGATTCAAGCACAACTATGTTGTCCTGTAGGAATCCAATGTTAACTATCATTTTGAGTTAGCTGTGTTCCCTCCTTTTTACTCAGGCTCCATCCGTACTTTTACCGTAGCGTGTTTTCATTTTAATATGGCGTTTTCAAACTAAAATGATCTGTGTCCACACAACAAAATTTACTAACATGCCTGAAAATGCACATCAAAGTGACCACTCACGTACACTGGGCATGCTCATGCTCATGCAAACAGGAAATGCTCAAATAATACCTTGTCTCCTACACATGTAATCAGTTGTATCCTTGTGTAAAATGTAGAGTTTAACTACACAACAGCTGTTAGCAAAGACAACGGAGTCAGCAATGCTTGAAATTGATTATCCAGGTTGAGCTCTACACTGGAAGGCAAATGCCAGTTGTTTTCCTCCTGTCATGTGACAGGAGCCTGACAAATCAGCAAAGGCTACGTTGTGACCGAAAAGAAATAATAATCTGCAAGTGACTGTGAGTGTCGGTTTGGGGACCAGGTGTATCAGTGGCAGAGTTGTTTCACCTCAGAAACAAATGAGTGCATGTGATATCTAAGCACAGGAGGCAACAATCCATCACTTCCTGTCTGTGTTATGTGATTGACAGTGAGCAGAGTCAAACGTAATGTGCACAATTGCATGAAAATGCTTTAACTCAGCACACTGATAAGAACAGAGCAGTTGTGATGGATTGTCTTGCACTGTGGAAGTTGTTTATCCTACAGCACAGAAATGAATGGCAGTTAATGGTTTCCTCTGAATGCTGGAAACTGAGCCCTGATATCTCAATCATCAAAGCTGAGAATGTGCAGACTCGAGCCATCAAACGTCTGACTCGTGTTCAGACTCCGCTGGACAAAACAAGATGGTTGTTGTCTGTGCTTATCTTACTGCTCATAAAAAGCTCATGGTCTAAAAAAACTTCCACAACAACAAACTTGGTGTCTTTAAAGAAGAATAGATTCTTGCTTGTGACTGTTTTAACTGAACATGGAAATTACATAATCTTTTAACCCTAACCCCATAATAACAAAGAAGCCCCCTAACTGTTGTATGTAAAAACAGGGACTATATATCAGAATACAGTTAGAGCTTTATTATTGTGATATGATTATTATAAGGACCCCTCAAAAACATGATGGTTCATCTTAACAGGTGATATCAATACTTTTTGTTTAATTATTAAGAAATCTTTATTATCCCAATTTGTTGTACAACCAGCAATCAGACAATAGAGACAATCGATAAATACAATTGTATTAGATACATTAGAATAACCTCTCATATGTATTATTATTTGAGGTTTAAAGATTGATTTATTTTTACTGAGAGAAGGGGGTGGTTTTAAGCTCTTCTTTAGCAGCAAAGAAAGATAATCACACAGTAAACAGGTCAGTAAAAAATTTGTGTTAAAACTTCAATATTTATTGGACTTTTTCAAATATTGCTATTGATGTCAATTCTATTGCAATAGTTATTCATAGTGTTCAAATGCCCAGCCCTAATCCAGATGTTAAACACCTGTGGTAAAGGCTGAGGTGAGATGTATAAACTTGGTCTCATCGCACACTCAAAGTTGCCTCGTCATTATTCATTGAGGACGAGGATCAGAAGACTCCTTGCATATTGTTTGTGTTTCAAAACAAGGAACAATTTGATGACATTTCATAGCAGTCAACACAAGTAGCAGGTCGTTAATATTCAGATGAGCCATTCAGTCTAGCGAGACACAATCAATCGGTCACAGACCACACATTATTTCCACAATGAGACACAATCAATCATGCTTAACAATTTGCCTAACCCGTAATCACAGTATATGCTGATGCCTAAAGTTTATTTGAATACAAATGAGCGCTCCCCCTCCCCCCGTTTATTTCCCCTGTTTATTTGCACACACACACACACACACGCACACACTCTCTCACACTTAATAAATGAAGGTTGTGTTGAAACTGAAATCGAGGAGCGCAGGAGGTCACAGCACTGTCACTTCCCCTGACGACACATCCCATAATGAACTGCTGTGGCTTCTTTTATTTACACAACTCCAACTGACACTTGACACGGGGTTATGAACACACATATATACATATATACACACATATATGCACAAGCACCCCCCCCCCCCCCCAAAACGTCCTTCTGCTAGGGAACATGATCTCATCATGTGAGAAGTCCCCCACATCCCAAAGTGGGGTGGGCTACTCTTTTCTGAATTATTTAAAGGCCTTTTACATTGGGAGCCTTGATATTGGTTGATGAAGCCCCCCCTTGCAATTATGGCAGCTTCAATAATAGATTTGTTGGGCATTGGGAGTATGGGGGAGGGGGGTTGGTGCCCATTCACATGTTTGGCAAGGAGAGCTGGCATGGTAAAATGATCTGACTGATGATGAGGAATATAATGCGGGGACCATTAACTGTGAGCGTGTATGTGTGTGTTTTTTGTCTGTGAGCTATGTGAGTGTACCAGAAATCATCAGAGATAATTGCAACTCTCACCTGTCTATGTGAAGAAAGCAGAAGGGTCAAGCGCAGAGAAATTAAACCTGTCCTGCACACACACTCACAAGGGAATGCACACAGGCACGCACTTCTATCTTAGTGAGGACATTGAATGACACAATACATTCTCTATCCCCTTACCCTTACCATAGCAATCCAAACTAAATACCTGACCTAAACCTAATTCTAACCCAGTCTTAACCCTCAAACAGTTCAAAGTGATGATCAAAGTCTCCTCACTTTCCAAAAATGTCTTCACTATGTAGGGTCTATGCTTAAAATGGTCCTCACAAAGGTAATAAGTAAAGGAACACACACACTCACCTGGCTGACCCTTGGACCATTGTGTGTTTCTGTGTATATCCTTGTGTGTCTGCCTTTTCAAGAAAAAGCCATCTGCCTGCCAGTTTGTTGGCCCTTACTGTCTTTGTCTTCTCCTCCTCTCTCACTCACACACACACACACACACACACACAGACAGAAACACACAGAAACACACACACACACACACACACCCTTAGGTTGATGTTGAGCTTGCATCTCCCAGCTGCAGGTGGCTTAAAGACCTTTGTGGCTTCAGGGCTGGAGAGGAGCACTGACCTGTGAAAACCTTCAACTCTGGACAGTTCACTCTGGTCTCTGGCTTATTCAATAAAGACTGTTCAGATAGAATGTAGCCAACATCTGTGGACCCTCAGGCTTCATCAGGCCTGGAGCAAGTAGCCTCACAATGCTGCTGAGAGACACTGGTTTCAATATTTTTATCCTCCCATTCGATGCATGAAGAGAAACACTGCAGTGTGAAAAAGATTAGGAAAAGTCCAATCAGGAGATTTTTTTTTTGCTAAGGTAGAACCATGCTGGTGCAAAATGGTTTAGCTCAAGAGGCCCTGCTCCTCATGTAGATATTAAAGACTCATTCTAAGGTACCAAAAACACAACGATACCTAATTTGCGGTGACTATACACGAATGAAAACCTAATCATCAGTATTGTATTAAATGTCAGTAGATCCTCCTGAATTCTACACCCTGGTATTTCAGTTGTCTAAGTAAATTCCAATAAAATGTCCATCACATGCTCCAAGAACATAAAGTGTTGTGTTTATAATAGGCTATTTAGCCAATTGTCTTGCAGAGAAAGGCAGCAGCTAAGCTAATCAGTGTAATCAGGGATTGTGTGAAATCTTTGCTTAATTAAAATTATGAAGGATTTCATCAATGATATATAATTTGAGGTTTAATAATTAATTATTTCAGCTCTATATTATACAAAGATACATGTGAATGAAACTAGTAAGTGTTTTATTCTCCACTAAAAGGATGCAGTTTAAATTATTAAAAAAGTGTACTTACATTTTCTTGAACATTTAAAATAGGCTACACTTTTTAATAATAAAAATACATTAACAATTATTTTATATTTTTGAAAACATTTGGAATTATTTTTTCACATATAATAGTACAGATGTGTCACACAGCTGCTGTATATGGCATGTTATCGCTCGGCACAGCTAGAGGGTTCCACACGTAACACATCGCAGGTATGGTGTTGCTCATCCTCCCTGGTTTCCCCCTGTCATCTGTCTGATTACAGAAAAAATGGCAGAGAGCGGTCGAGAAAAAAAGGATGTCTTTGTCTGTGGATGCAGGGAATGGAGGGGATGAGTTGTGTGTGTGTGTGTGTGTGTGTGTGTGTGTGTGTGTGTGTGTGTGTGTGTGTGTGTGTGTGTGTGTGTGTTTGTGTGTATGTGTGTAGGAGGTGAAATGGGTCAGGGGAAGGTATCAAATTACCTCCCTCCTGCTCTGCCCCAAATGCTGTCTCCTGGTTTTATCAGTCCTCTGCACCTCCAAATTAAATTTGTCTTGTGAAGGAGTGAATAGTGGGGGGATGCCAGCCTGCTTTGCTCCATCAGAGCACCAGGGGCCCCCGAGGAGCCGAGCTGGCTGCTGACGATGACAAGCTAGATGCAATCAGGGATTGGGTCCGAGCGAAACCTGCGTGTGTGTGTGTGTGTGTGTGTGTAAGGTGGAGGTGAAAGGAGAAGCCTTTCATAGAGATAAACATAGAGAAGCATCAGTGGAGCCCTCAGCCCGGACCAAGTGCTCACTTCCTGTCTGCTGTTAGCGTCCGATCGCAGGGCATTGATTCATCTCTCCTTTGCAAGCTGAACCCATCAATAGGAGCATCTCAGACTATAGTTTCCTGGCGCGGTGCAAACGGCAGCATCTGTCAGAGGAGCAGATGGCCAGATAAAAGAAAAAACATCCTCTTTGGAAACCTTGAATGAAGCCTCTCAAGTCACAATTGACAGGCTCACTCAAACCTCTCAGTGCTCAGAAAGCAAGCCGGACTACAGTACCAACCATTGTGGAGGATGTTTCACACATCTACTGCACTTGTAGACAGATTGCTAATGCAAGTGCTTATATACCAGTCCTTTATTGATTAAATAATGATTGGATGTCATTAATAATTTCAGTTTTCAAAATAGAAGTCTTTTGACTTCCAATGAAAATTTGCTATTTTCTTATGAATCATAATCTGATCTATTCTTGGACTGTTGTCAAACAAACAAGTAATTTTAGGTGTTGAAAATGGCTCTGGGAAATTGCATTGAACATTTGTCACACCTCAAATAATTATCAATCTTTACAAAAGTAAACTATAGGGGGGCTCAGGGAGGGTATACCAAGGCCCAACAATTATTTTATTAAACCACATGTAAATTCAATAGATCCAGGGTTTTATTGGAACTACACCAAATTGCAAACAGTCATATACCAGTCCCCTACACGTCAGATTTTTATCATCTAGATCCACAAAGTATTCTCTGAGAAATCAACAAATATTGAAAAACACTTTATCTCACAACGTTAAATAACGTGACAAAGTATTCCTGGATCTTTGCCCCCGTTCTGAATCTGCACCAAAACGTAATGGGTTCTCTCCCGACCTTTGTGCATCCGTCAAGGTTTCCTGCTAATCTGTTCCGTAGTTTTTTCGTAATCGTAACTAACAGACTAACAAACACAAACGCAGACAAAACATAACAGGTAAAATAATCTGAAGATTTTTCAATAATAAAAATAATGATTGTTTGACTTACACAGAGTAAAACTATTCAACTAAAATAGAAAATAAATTAAAAGTAAAGAATAAAAGTTGAATTCATTGACCTGCAACCTATTACATCAAAGTTACATTTTATTTTTAAAAAGCATTAATATATACCACATCTTTTATTCAACTTTTTCCCCCCTGCATTTTCTCATAATTTTCCAGTTTCCCCATAACCATCAAACCTGTTTCCTGCACTTTTCAGGATGAAAGGTACGATACCAAGCAAGTAGTGGAACATGTAACATTTTCATAAGTGATAAACATGGTTAAAAAGTGCACAAAATCGTGATGGTTTCATTTCTCACTCAAAATGAATAATCTTCTCCCTCAACCACGACCTCATTATCTCTGCATCCGTAACAAGGGCTGCTTCGTTCTCTCACTCCAAAGGTGTTTGAGGAGTCTTTTTGATTCTTACAAGTCAAGCTGATATACGAATGCAAACTTACCCTTGTGATAGATACCTGAGCTCAGCTTGTAACATTCTCTCTCCCTCATTGTGAGTTTAAAAGTTTGTTCAATAGAGGAGGATTCTTAGAGGAACTATCTCACCCTGCACGCTTAGCTCCATCTCCTCACACAGACTTAGTTTTTAGCGTCCCCTTGTGATGAGCTTCACTAGGCTCCTTAGGTGCTGTTCTTTTGTTGTTGCATCGTTTCATCAGGAAACTGCTGTGTGTAAGCTGTGAGGATTCTGTGTGTTTTGCTTGGCATTTTGTCTGTTTTTTTTTATTTTTTATTTACTCAGACGTCTCACAGAAAAGGTTGATTCCCTATTGGGCCTACCCTGGAAAAAAGCAAAGAAAAAAGAATACCCACACCATTTAAACTCCGCATCTGACAGCTACAAGTGCGCCGCCTCCAATTTCTATTGTTGTACATAGTGTAAAAGCAGACAAAAAGCTTTTGAGGGATTTGAATCCTCCAGTATAAAGGTTACTCTTAATTGAGAAAGGATCTTGGAGGCCTTTGACGGTTTCAAAGCGTTCAGCCTGCTGTTGAGATAAGAGGGAGCGTCGCAGACTTTTGAGATGTGCAGTTCTTGGTACAAAGAGATATAATGAGCCGCTGGCTTGCAAACACACACAGCCTCCTGTGCACGCACAGCCCCACAGAAACATGTGCAGGGACACACATCTACAAAATGAAACACACCTCTACTCTGTAGTTGATCGACCATTGGTGCTTGATGAATGGAGCGAGAGGGCCGGAGCGCAAGGCCCTGCCGGGCTGACTGATAGAGCCGAGGATTCTAGCTCTCTCCCTCACACACACACACACACACACACAAACACACGCACACACGCTGTCCTATCTACGATGTGACAATGCCTCCATTCAGACCTCTTAATCGGCCTGACACTGACTAATTGAATTCATTAGCATCTGGCCACTGTCCCTTCATTGTGGTCCAAGTTATTTACAGGTTCATTTAAAATGCAACAATAGAGAGGAAATGTCAGGTTATAGTTTGAATGACATTATGTGAAAGTACAGGCCGTGTGTGTGGGTTCTCATATTTGAGAGTAACATTTTAAACACACACAAGCACTGTTTAACAGCCATGAATGATTTAGTGTGCAGTCTAAAAAGAACGCAGGAAAGCCCCCACTCACTCCAGTTGACTTTGTTTTATAGGCAGACGATGACAAAGAAAATTAATCATAACCTACTTAATGTTTGGTGTGTGCGTGTTTAAATATGTGCGTGTGTCAGGCAGGGTTAACCAGCCTATAGGAGAGGGAGCACCCTAGGGAGGGCTTTTATTCCAAGCCAAATAAAATTATACATCAAGCATGGTTTCAAAAGCTATCCCCGAGGCCTACTTAAGAAAATATCAACGCCCCATATTCCAGATCCAGGGAGTTTTCAGTTCTGGGAACAGCTTCCCCTCCCTGCTCTCCTGTTATTCCACAGACTCAGAAGTATTTAGACATGTCATGAAATATGCTTGTCTTACACTCTCATTAGTTTCCTGTGATTGATTGAATTGATATCAGCAGTGTTACATGTTGGAAAAACACATTACAGTGGCCCCGAGTAGGTATTCTTTTCATTCCCCCGCATTGAAATATGGTTTTATAATGGCCCCACTGTGCTTTTACATACTGCCTAATTATCGGTGCTCGTAACAACTGAAGTGTGGGTCATCCTCATGTCAATCAAATGCCAGTTTTGCAGAAGTTCGATTATTTAAGTGTGTTTAATTACAGCACTCTGATGTTTTTATTCATTTAGCGTCTGTTTTAATTCAGCTGTATTATGCTTGCAGATAGCGTGTTTACCTCATCTGTCTGTCGCTGTCTCAGCTCGACAGCGTGCCCTGACCTTGTCACAGCGCTGTGCTTAATATAGACTTCCCATGATGCTGCTGTGTTCAAGGCACATCACGGGTGTTTGGCAGGGCAGCGCTGAATGAGGCCCAGGTGTGTGAATGAGTTCTATCCACACTCCAGTAATTTTATTTGTACTGCCAGACTCTCACACACACACACACACACACACACACACACACACACACACACACACACACGCACACACACACACACACACACACACACACACACACAATAGGGTATCCATAGTAACTTTCTGACATGCACTGAACTCAGGAGATGAGGCTGTATACGGGAAAGCAAATGTCTGAGTCACTTGCTGCAGACATTTTCCAGAGTTTGTCCGGCCGGCCCTCTAGTGAAAACTCTGGATAATGTCTGAGATTACAGAACCTTATAATTCTGAGGATTCACCATTAGCGAGTGGGAATATTTATGACGTTTCAATCAATCAATGGAAGAACGGAAACAGGATACAAACAAAACAATGGGAATAATTGAATAGCTTGAAAAGAAAAAGAGATACCAAAGCTTCATATGGGCTGTACTGTAAAACAATAATTTATGATCTCAGTGGAAATATATACATTACGTCGTGCCTCCTTCATGCTGTACCACCACTCACCAGCATCTTCCAGATATTTTTTCTTGTTGTTGTGAATACATCTGACTTGAGGATCTCCTGCTGCACTGTTTATATGTGAAAGGCAAACTGCGGAGGGAGTCTGGATCTCACTGTGCAGACATTCTCCAGAGTTCGGGTCTTGCCTAACTCCTATCCTAACCTCAACCTAACCCTTTACTTAAACTAACTCTTACCCTTACCCTTACCCTTAACAAATGTCCTCACCATAAAAATGTAATGTATGTTATGCTGTATAAACACTGTTCACTAAAGGTCCACATAACACGAGTAATACTGAGACCACACACACACACACACACACACACACACACACACACACACACACACACACATACACACACACACACACACACACACACACACACACACACACACACACACACATACACATACACACCCAGACACAGAGAGGGTATTGAGCTCTGTCATAGGAAATCCAAACAGCCTGTTCAGCTCACTTCCTTGTATTTCCTTACACATGTTTTAACCAAATTTACTTGCATAGGCCCACAGGAAGTGCTTTAGTGGGTCAGAGGGTCAGATGGGTAACATGCTGAGTGTGATCACCCCAGGGTCAGGTCAGCAAGGGCTTGTCTGAGAGGTGCTGAAGCACGGGAAGAGGGAATATAAGACTAGCAGGGCACAAAGGAGGAAGTTCTAAGAGTACAACTCGTATGTTGCCATGAATCCTGGCTCTGTGTGTTCTCAGTGCCCAGAGATTTGTTAACCTGTACTGAAAGACATGCAAAATACGAGTAGCTGCACACTTGAAGTGGAGAAAGAAAAAAATAGGACTGAAGTCACGTAGATCTTGTCAGGCCCAATTAACTCAGGGAATATGAGCCCAGCTTAGGGCCGTAAAACCTCTCACAGCCTCCATAGGAACATCGAGCAGAAACCATATGCATACTAAAAGGATTTTAGACCTTAGCTGTTGTAACTGAATAACTCGCCTTTGTGTAGATCATTTGCCTAAATCTGCCATTTAGAAGATGGAATCGGGCCACGCTGGATAGTTGTGGCCATCTGTTATTAGGATTACAGGAAATTTGACGTCAAAGTGGCAGGTAGATACGACTGAAAAATATTATTACACAAAGACACAAAAGAACCTTGTGTCACAGACAAAAACAGAAAATTATTTCAGTGAGACATGATTGTTTCAAGTGGAAACATTTTATCACTTGATTGAAAGGGTTTGAACTTTTATACTTTGAATGTTTCAATATGAGACTGCTGTTTGTTAAGATTCTCTTCCGCTGTGTTTTAGTGCAAACACTTCCAGCTGGAAGACAAATTATGGCAGAGCTGTTACAACAGAGATTGGTACAGTGGAAACCTTTGCTCCAGATGTGATTTAAAAATGCAGCTTTCTGATCTGAAATCAGCTACAGATGCGTCACTACGTCTGGCTCTGACCCTCAACTGGCAATAATCTTGGTCCCATTGGAATGGCAACAGTAGTGAGGTCTGGTTGTTTAAAGGGCTGTGATTAACATTAATAATCATTATCGATTACTATCTATTATTTTCTTGAATAATCGATATGTTGTTTTAACTGATCGACTAACCTGTTGGTTAGTCAAATATTATTAAGCCGAAGGGGATATCCTCACTTTTGTTTAATTGGTCCTGGCATTTGTTAGCTAAGCTTCATCTTGACCAGGATCCTCTACCAGCTCTCTCTGTACCTGCCCAACCAAACTGCAGTGAAACAACAATGTGTTGGATAGATATGAGCACAAAGCACAGCAATTTGGAAATCACACTATATTTACCTGGAGACGCACTTCCTCGCAATTGTTAAATTAGAATTCTTCTTTCATCCCTCTCCTTCTTCTTTCCACCCCCATTTTTATTTTATTTCCACTTTCCACTGAAATCTGTTTTTTCGGGCCTGTATCTATGAATACAGTGTCTGTCTATTTCTTTTTTATCCTGCTCCTTCTCCCTCTTGACTTTTCTTACTCTTTTCCTCATTTCCTTTTTTCATCTTGTATAAGTGCTGCAATGTTTTTCTCATCATCTTCCTGCAGAACAGTAGACCATGTCTGCGGTCTGCTCGTTCCCTAAACACTCACATTTGCTCGGCCATTTTTGGGCCGCTTTACTCTTGCACACGCGTACGCATCATAATGATGTGTTGATGTGTCACCGGCTGTTTAGCTGTTACTGCCCACTTGTGTGTAGTTTAAATGTAGCGAGTCAGATTCAAGCCATTGAGATTTATTTGATTGCCACAACAGACTCCTGATATTAAGGGCAGGAGATGAATATGTATTTATAGAACTAGTGCAATACCCAGGCAGGTTTATGCCTATTTGGAATTGGCTGTTTGCTTTGCCTCTTTTTATGCTCTGAAGCTTCTTCAGAATTATTTCTTGTCATTAATAAGTCCTTTCTCAAACAGTTCTACAATATACAGTTACTTATTATTGTTTGTGTGCTGCACAACGTGCAGAGCTTTATATAAACAGTCTATGGTGCAGAGTGACGTTAGAAAACTTTCAGTTCATCCTACCTGGTGAATCTGGAAAAGCTTTTTAAGTCAGTCCCATTGACTGCTACAGATACTGGTGGACTGTTTACAACATTTTAGTTATAATCGAACCAAATTGCAACAAATTTGATACAGCGCTTCCCAGGAACACCAAAGAACACACATGCCAAGTGCCGATAGACTAACAAATAGATGTTTGTAGAAATAATTGGTAGATAACCAAGAATTCAGACGTATTCACATGTGCATGGACATCCATGTTTGCTCACACACAAGCGTCTCTCATACACACTGTGGCCTTCCACCATGGCCTTATGCTAACAACCACATCAAAGGTAAACGGTCCATTCCAGCAGTAACCTCTGTCTGTAACAAATAGCTGGTCGCTGAGGAGGAGCTCATATAAATACCCATTAGATGACCCAATTGTCTTACTGCCAGCTTGGGGACGGCAACCCCGGCTGCCTAAATTGAGCCCTGAGTGGCATTCATCAGCGTTCATTGTCATTCCGTCTTGCGCCTCTCTCACTGGAGGTAATTGACTGGAGAATAATGCCAACCGATCAGTCCACCTAAAGAGAGACAGGCCATAGATTGATTAGCTCTTTGGCAGGGCGGTAAGCCTCACAGTCACTGAGATATTGTTATTCTCTGATATGAAACAGCTCTAATGGAAGTGGACAAGGACTGATGATCAGAGGGGATGGGATGGAAAAAGAAAAGCGCTGAAATATTACTGCGGCTTGTTTATTTAAGAGGCACAGTTTTCAAAATGAAAAGGTTGAGCTTCTTGGTGTTGCTTGTCGTATTCAGAGAGCAGGGAAGCAGTAACTGAAGTTATTTGACCGGCAGCCTGCCTCTATGCATTCTTATTGCTTATGGCACAGTGGTGACACCTTACAATAAACGTTACTGTAAAGCTGTGCCAGAGAGTTTTTCACATTGACAGCTCCAAATGGCAGTAAGACTGTCTGAAAGCTGTTAAGATTTATGGATCAAGTTTCCTATTAGGTGATGGGAATAAATTATATCCAGTTTTGGATTTGTATTCTAGATATTTTCGTTTTTTAGTTTTGATTTGAAGTTCATTAATGAAAAGTTATTGCTGAGTAGGGATGGGGGAAAAATCGATTCAGTTACGAATCGCAATTTTTTTGGTGAATGACGATTTTAAATCGCCACACTGCCTCCCCAATCTATAATTTACCTTTTATTAATTGTTTAAAACTAGCCTAGGTGGCATACATTTTTTAATCTGTCAGTTTGTTTGCGGTTGACAGGGACTATACAATAATAGGGCACATTTTTATTTATTTTTTCTATTGGCTGCCCGGCAGTCTTTAAGTTATCTTAGTATTGTGATTGAATCTTATCGGGCAGTCCCTGCCGATTCCCGTCCCTATTGCTGAGTAGACCGGAAAGAGTAGAGTCTCAGAAGTAACATTACTGGCTGGATAAACAACTGCACTTACAGTGTTTAGACTGCTGCCACATGTGTGTGTGCGAGTGAGAGTGAGAGTGAGTGTGTACATATATATATATTTTTTGTAATGGATATACTGCAGCGTTTGAGGGCCGGGTTTGTCCCTGGAGAGTGTTCGGTGTTTCTGCAATGCTCCACTCATTCAAATCAAATTCCTTACGGATGTAGTTATGGGCTTAGACTCAATATACTAGTTTACTCATAAACATGCACATACATTTAATACTCAGAGTCAAATAGGTGCACTTGCAACACTGGACTCTTTTCAATATTGCTTTCTCTCTAAAAGTCACATTATGGCATGCACACTACCAAATCTGAGAGATGCAACCTTTAGCGTTGAAATTATTGCTGCCCTATCCATCTTCTGGAGTCCTGCTTACTTTACCCTGTTGCTTAAATAGACATAATCTATTGTACACCAAGCATTTGCAGAATGTAAAAAGGTGATTGACTTCTTTCAATTCAGGAGAATTTAGTTTACAGCACAATCTCTCGGATCTCATTGTCGTTTTCATCATTTATCTTCTGGTTCCTCTTTTCCTGAGATATTTTATATATATTTGAAATGTTGCTTTTTTTCATTTTTGCGTCCGTCTGGTTTCAGAAACATCATCAACAAGCCCACTCGCTCGTGTGAATTTTACAGACAGAGACAGTTTCTCTTCTCACATGGGCATTATGCATGAAGTCATAACATTGTTGCAAAAATTACACCCAGATATAATTTTACATTGCGCTGATTGGAGCTAAAAGAGCAAAATGAATACCCAAAGTCATTTGACCTGGGGAAAAACGCTGATTATACATTTTTTTACTGATGACAAAAGCCAGGTGTTAGAGGGTGTTAGTCGTTCAGTGTCAAGGGGTCTTTGGATTATTAAAGCAGCAGCACAGATATTGTTGTAGCATATTTTAGGACTGACATGTCCTGGACATCTGGAGGTTCTGGAGAATTTGGCTGTCATTTGCCTGCTTGAATACAGACTTTAATGCAAGTTTACCATTTCGTACAGAGTCTTAGAGGTCTTACAATATATAGGATAGTCAGAGTCAGTGGCAAACAAGTATCTGGAGAACCACTTTCCAAATGGGTTTTAACATTTTGAAGAAAATCCATTGTATATTGAGCTTCCTGCACTTTTTTTACTCTCAGTCTGGATCCTTCTTTGTGCCTGCCTTGTTTAGGGTTGGATGTTTTTTTTTCAAGCCTGAAAGCTGTCCTTGAGGACTGAGAGACAAAGAAAAAGACACCACACAGAGAGAGTGAGAGAGAGAAAGTCTCTGCTGATGAAAGTGACAGTGACACTTGGCTTATTGCCTAGTCAAACACACACGGCCGCCGCCACACACAGCCTGACCCAGTAATAGAGGCCAATGAAATCTGCTCATCGGGAGCAGGGGACCTGATAGTCGGCGCAGTAACTGAACCGAAACAGTCTAATTCTGCTGCTGTCATACACAGAAAATGGGCTGACTTGTGTTACAGCCGCGTTGAGCCCTGTGAGGATCCTGCCACTCCTCTGCTCCAGCTGCGACGGCTCTGACACAGGGGGTTGAGAATTTATGCTTTTACGTTGTGAAACCCAAACGGATGTGACATGCAATTTCACCTGGAATGAACACAAACTGTGCATTCATGAGTTAGACTTTTCCCAGTTTGCTTAAACTCACACCCACGTTGAGCAGGGAAGGGAGGGTCGAGTCCAAAGTTGACAGAGATACAAATAGAGCTGCATGCACCTCATCGATGGTGGATGATATTTTTCATCCTCTTCCTTTGTTTTCCACCCCGTAATCAGATTGTGCTGTAATGAGGCTGTAGGGGAAGAGGAGGACAATTATGTGTTCAAAATGAGCTCAGCTCCTCTGCGGAAAGCTTTTATTTTTTTTTTTATTCCTAACGTGTCTGTGGGAGATGCTGCCTGGAAATGGCCCAGATTGCTCCCCACAGGGTTATAACGCAGCTTTCTACTGATTGCTCAGTGTGATTGCAGATTGAATCCGGACATGCATGTGATCTTCTGTCATTTTGTCAAACAGTTCTAAAACAGTGGTCTGACAAACTCAAACCGCCTTTGTTTGGAGAGGTTTTACATCCCAGCAGATCCTGGTGTCGAGCAGGTCGGATGTCTCATCTGGTTTCTCCTTGATAAACAGAAAACCCTGATACCTTGAACACAAAACATGACACATATGTATGAGGGACTGTATTCAGTTACAAAAACAATAGTAGTAGGTGATAACCAGAATACATTTAAATTATTAAAATCAATATATTACATAAAGAAGTGTTATAAGCTTTAGTTAAGTTGAACACAGTCAGTTCACCTGCAGAGTATGTTACCCACTTAAGGGTAATTTACTGCCTTTACGTTCAAGCAGAGATACATCTGTTTCAAAAGATGTAACTGTCACTGCCCACATACTGCCATGCCTCCTTTACGTTGGGATTGCTGTTAAGCAATACATCCACTACAATCCTGACGACAGTGGAGGAGGTTGTTATTATACTAAGAGGCAAAGCAGCCATGTTATAAACAGAGATGGTCCAACCTCTCTCCCAAAAAGTCGAACATTGTTTAAATTTCCTCCTTGTGTCCTGTGGTTATCTTTATTAAACCTTTGGTTGAACTGCTCCACACGATTCCTGTGCTCTGTTTCAGCCGTATATGTAAGCTTTCATAAGACCTGTACACACATGAACGAAATGCAAGCAATCAGCAGAATGGAGATCAACCATTTTTTTCTATCCCCCTGACCTCACTCTTTTGAGCACTTTAGATTTATGTTATATATTTTTCATCCATTCGATGGTGTCAGAAAACTGAAAAGGTAAAAGCTGCATAACATGATAACATTTTAACTTTTTTATCTACAATTCATCTCTGGAGTTGCAGATTTGCCATGACTCCTAGGTTTTGTCCAATTTTAATTAGTGTGACTACCGCAATCAATCAGTGTTGAATGTAATACTAATGTAAGACACAAATGCATGCATTCTGTCATCTGTAGTGAAATACATTTCAAAGTAACAATAGCCACCTTATTCATCCCATTTCACAGCTTTCATATGTGTCACAAATGACCTGGGTCTGGAGCTGAGTTACCATAGCTCTATCAAATGTCATCATTCAGTTGTCATAAGGGACACGTTGTGTGCTTCCATGTGCCCCAAGTCTGGCACCATGATCCCATGCAGAGCACTGCTAAAAGGATTTGCAAGGGCCAAGTGTGAAGAATCTTTTGCAAATCGAATCGTCAGCAGGCTGGGTATGTTTTCCAGTAGCTCAGTTTCTCCATGTGTCTCTGCCTATTGAACTATAATGTTTATATCCCAGAAGGGGCTGCACATCATCAGCGAACTTTATTTGGCATGCTGGGATCCACACTTTTACCACTGTGAATGAAAAGGAGAGAATAGGAGAAATTAAACTTTGTTTTCTTGGCTGAATATAAAAGCCAGATGAAAGTAAACACACACACACACACACACAACAAAAAACTTTTTATGTCTGCTCCCTCCCTCCTCCTTCTCCTCCACTGCCATCTCGCTGTGTGTCTTGAGGGGTTTGGAGAGCCGAGGAAAACCCTCTTTTCTGGAACCTTATCTATTGCGCAGCTTGCCCTCGTAGAAACACCCCACAAATGCCTCCAGACACACTGAAATTAACATAATTTCAAATTTTCCGTGTATTTTCTCTTTTTTTTTTTCAATGTTTACTTCCAATTTTACATCGGCAGAAATGCACAGTGAGTCAACAAAGAGGTAAAGGCTGTGCTTAGCAGGAAGCTGCTGCACAATCCAGTTATTTCACTGAACTGTGATTTTAAAATCAAGAGGGAACAGATTTAATTTAGCAAGCATCAGAGAGACACAACTTCAGTTGTGGAGTTTGAGAGTCCAAGTTTCTCTCTTTGGTTTCATTTTCAAACTCCTCAACAGAACTACAAGACCGCACAGTCTCAGAATCTGACCAACAACTATATTTTGTAATTTTTGCATGTGGTAAAGTTCTTTGAAACTTGTTATAACCCTAAAAGTTGTCAGAATGTATATCATTGGAATAGCTTAATCCAAAGTAATAAGTAGAAGAGTTTCTCTTCATCGCATGGATCAGTGGCTTTTTTCTATGTTTTACAGCCATTGAACCTCTTCTACAGTTATCTATAGATGAGTTTTATTTACCAGTTTGATTTTGTTGTATCGTTTGTGTATTGCTGTGGTTATTTTTTCGATTTCTTTAGGTGTTTAGACATTAATGGAGTCGGACTAGCTGTGGCTTTTGCCTTTTCAGTTAAATCACATTATTTGTCTCTATACTTAATATTGGTTAGAGAAGGTCTGTTCTGATGTTGTGCTTTTAATCCTTAGATTTTTGCCAATTCTCTTTGATAAGATATTTATCTACATTTTTATATTTTATTTTCCATGCAACAGAATTTGGGATCTGCAATTTATTCCAGTTTATATCCGTTGCTCAGTACATTAGCCTTTTCCAAGGCTCCGTTGGATTCGCTGTAGGAAATTTACTTTACATTTTACTGCGCACTATACAATATGAACATGGCTGATGACTATATGAGCTGTATAGTCACATACTGAGCACTGAATTTTAAATGTTTTATTTGAAGTAATGTCCCTTTGACAAGACATGTTTCCTTCTCAAAGCTCTGGATGAAGCTCAATGTGTAGATGGCTTGATTAATGCAGGGTAGTTGTACAGATTGATTTTATCCTCATTTCTTCTTTTTCTCTGTTGTCCTCTCTACTGTACAGGATATCTCACTCTATCTATCTCTCCTGCTTTTCCTCGGATTCACCACCTCTTTTTATTGGGTCTCATCTGTATTCTTGGTTCCATCACAATGCGGTTTTCTCTCTCCTCTCCTCTCCTCTCCTCTCCTCTCCTCTCCTCTCCTCTCCTCTCCTCTCCTCTCCTCTCCTCTCCTCTCCTCCCGCTAAGTGACGTTGTGTTGCCTGGATACTTGTTTTCTCCTCTCTCTCTGTAAGAGTGGGGTTGGGCTGGAGGAAAGAGGGAGTGGAGAGCAGAGCGGATGGAGAGAGGGAGTGGAGAAGGAGGCCAACAACAATCACCACGGGGCTACAAACCCTCTGAAGGGAGACGGCTGGAGTAAAGATGGGGAGAGAGGGGAAACGGAGGGGGATGGGGGGCGGCTGTCAGTCTCTTGCTTGGTCTGTGCTTGTTATGATCCAACCCTATTCAGCTCTCCCTATTGTCACTCTGTTGTTCTACCAGTTGTAAATTAGCTTGTATCACACATAGCATTAGAATATAAAATAGCCCCAGCTGTAGGTCTGTGTATTTGTTTGAATTATTGATTTATTTGTCTTATGTGAATTATTAATGGTGGAGGTAGTGAGAGAATGGAACTTCTTTACAGGTGAACCTTCTATGTAATCACCACACACATACACTCACGATCTTTGCATTGTGGCCCTCACTCACCCCCCTCACCCTTCATTTCTTCCTTCATAATAACCACTCTCTGTTTCCAAGACAACCACTCCATCAGCCTCTCACGGCTTTCCTGCCAATAGTATGGATGGTGATTTGTGTGTGTGTGTTCGCGTTAACGTGTGTTTGTGAGATAATCACTACTGTACGTGGTCTTTCTGCTTTCTCTTCGGTGAGTTATTGAAAATAAGGTGTTTGTGAAATTGGAAATTGGGGTGTGATGTCTATAGCCTTGGTCCTCACACGAGGTAACTCAGAGGTGGATAAATAAGTAAATATATGTATAGATAAATATAACATTGTGTTTTTGGTCTGATAGTAGGATTGCATCCATATGAGTTGTTGTGTTTATCCTGCTTTTTATTTGTCTGTCTCACTGGATGAGTCTCTTTCCACATAACCTTGATTTTTATTCAGCTGTATTGTGTTTGCACTGTTCACTCAAAACCCCACGTGGACGGAGTGTTGTTATTAACCCGTCCTTCTCTCTTTGCTCTTGTTTTCTGGTGCGTCGCTGCTGTTCCTGCTGCCACCCGTCTGTTTGTGTTTCTGATCCACCAGGTAAGTTATTTCAAGTTCCTTGGTCAAAGAGGCCTCTTTAATCACTGTGTTCGCGCCAAGACTCAGGTCATCATTAACATTGAGAGGGAACGCAGCTCAAACTCTTCTACCCTTCTTTCCGGCCTGTGTACAGTTTTTTAAATTATAATTATGGGATCTCTGTTTCGTCCCACTCCCCAAAGACTGGGCCCATGTGTGTTTTGGTGTGAGACAGCAGTGTGTTGATGAATGGGCTGTCAGGGTTGGATCCAGATGGAGGCAGGCCTTGTCTAATAGGATTCCATGAAGACAGAGATCCCAGTTGAGTGATGAGAGAGGTGGCCAAGCAGGTCGAGGAGAGAGAGAGAGAGAGAGAGAGAGAGAGAGAGAGAGAGAGAGAGAGAGAGAGAGAGAGAGAGAGAGAGAGAGAGAGAGAGAGAGAGAGAGAGACTTAGACCATGCTTATTCATAGATGTATATATGATATTAACATATAGTCAATGCACGATGCATTCATTCCACATTCCTGCAGATGTTTGCTCTGTTTACTGTAAGTACACATGCTTGGAAGATACTGGTTCTTAAACAAGCTGGATGTTATAAGTCTCCAAAATTCAATAAATCATATTACTTGTTACGATTAGGTAATACATGATTGTACAGGAAAAAGCACTTGCTTTCTTTAAAAAAGTAAAATGAGTTGAGGAGATTTCATCAGTATGTGCGTTCATTTGTTTTATTAGTCAGCTGCGTCACACACATTTTACTGTTTAGCCTGTGTGTGGTAACCGCTTTTTCTCTCAGCGTGTTGAAACAAGGCGCCACTAAAGCAGCAATAACATGTTTTTCTTTCTGGAAGTGGGCCAACTGTTCTAGATTGTTTCACTTACTTTTAGATTCATAGAAAAATTATGTGAAGTGAATTTTATTGATACTGGTGGCGGAGTTCATCTTTAATTCAACAAAATGGAAACCACGTTGAAAACAAAACGAGTTTAACTGTAGTGTAGTGATGCATCGTACTTTATTCTCATTGTACATAGGGGCTCCAAAAACAAACCTTCTTGATTGACAGAAGATAGGGGGGAGTAAAATCAGACCATCTATAGATAGCTACATATTTGACTCTGGAAGCATGTCAGGGTTCCAGCTGTATGACACACATTAACATTATTTTCCACATGCAATACCACCTGATTCGCACTTAATGTTGAAGTATATTAAAGATCAATATTGAATAACTGCCAGGTTAATTGAGTCGAACCAATGAGGCCATGCTTGAGCTCTCATGCCAGCTGTATTGGTTTTTTTCACAGCTGACGTTTTAACACACCGTCGTGTAACTAATAGAATTCATGATGCTCCGTTCTATTCATCATGTCCCAGTCAGACGTGACAGTTTCACATTGAGAAGCATGGAGAATAAACCTGAAACTAAAATTAAATTCAGCCATCATTTGTGCTGTTTTTAAAATGGTGAATGGACTATATTTATAAAGTGCTGTTATAGTTTTATTGAAGACTCAAAGCACCTTAAACTACAGGCCATATTCACCTATTTACACCCATTTATAAAGCACTACTATATGATGTGCTTTACCTTTGACACACCATTCACAAACTTCTCACACAGTCATCAGGGGTTCATATGTGGCTCAGTATTGGTACAGGACTTGATAAGCCAGCGATCGAACCATTGACCTTCTTGCAAGTGGACGACCCGCTTGACCACAGCCTTAAACTCGCCTTTTGATCTCTCTGTCACCTGATGTTTCCATCTTTCCTCACTTTGAAACATGTCCTTTTCCTGCTCCACACATTTCCATTGGCTCACAATGTAAGACCAGGTCATGTCAGTTCTCTCAGTAAAAGCCTGTGTTGATAATCCAACAGAATACATTATCATTGAAATAATGACATAGTTATTATCGAGTTAAAGTGTTCTGAGGAAACAAGCCAAACAAGATGCAGGTTTTTATCAGTCTAGTTATTAGATAGAGGACACATCCACATTCACTGGGACTTTCCCATCCACTCTCTGTTTAGCATAACAGGCTGTTTTCCAGCAGCAGTTTGTACGTTAAGTGGACCTCACACAAACCACTAGAGAATCTGCTGTTGGCGAGCAGTCAATGGCCACATAAGCAGCTGTACAGCACTTAGACAGCTTGAGAAGCTTATAGGCACCGAAAGTGAGTGATATTAGACACGTGTCATCAACACCTCAGTCCACCTCAGAATAATAACACGCAAATAATAGTAATCATAAAAGGGATAGTTCATTCAAAAATGAAAAGTCACTCATCATATACTCACCACTATGCCGATGGAGGTTTGAAGAGTTTGAGTCCCCAATAGACTTACGGAGTCTCAGGGGTAAACAGCTTCACAGCCAAATCCAACAAAATTGAAGTAACTGGGGAGCATTTTTTAAAGAAAGAAAACCTCCATACTGCTCCTGTGGTGTCATCCAAGTGTCCGTAAGCCCTGACATTCAAGTTCGACTGCGTAATCTACACCATGTTTTTGCACACCCTTGGACAAGAGCTTGTATGGAGGCATTTCATGCTTTTTTCTGTGTTTTTTTTACGTCTGAAGAATTGGTCACCATTTAATTGTATTTGATTTTGTTGCAAGGCTGTTTACCCCTAAGACTCCAAAAGTGTTTTGTGGATTCAAACACTTCACCCACCCCTCCACTGGTATAGTGGTGAATAGATAATGAGTGAATTTTTGGGTGAACTATCCGTTTGAACTGTCAGTAAGACAATGAGCATATAATTAATGAGCATATATTCAGCTCAGCTAGTCAGACAGGTCAGATTACTGCACCATCATTTACTTTTTACAGAAAATCATAAACACTGATAATGTCATATGTAATGGAAATGTACCATATTAGCATTAGATAGAGATAGATTATGGATACTTTATTAATCCCGAGGGAAATTCTGTATATGAAGATGCCAATGGATTCTGGATATTAAGGCCGCCCTTTTTCACAATAAGGGAGCGAAGGTCTGCACTGTAGCGATCAGGGGATGGAGCCATGGAATTGAGTTCTCGCTGATCCATGTGCCTGACCAATTGGCAGTCGGTCTCAGCTGTCAATCATGACATTTCACCCCATTTTTATAGCATCAACTAACTCATTAGCCAAATTTGATGATAAATCAGTGTGATAAGAACTAACTAAAATTACCAATTTTGGTCCATGCCCCACTAACATGGATGAGGCTTGGTCTATGACCACCAGGTGGTGATTGAGACCCTTTGGCTTCATGTTTTCCATTTTTATAAACACGATCCTGCATTATCTTGTAAATTAAAAGAATGAGTATAAAAGAAATGTTCCGATTTTTATCAGACAAAATTTCTATGGACTTTACGACCCTCCTTGCAGTCAGGTTAGACGTCTTGTTTTACAACCTCAAATTCTTCATATAAAATTATACGAACCAATCTCCCCGGTGTCATTGCTGTAAATGATATGCAGGGAAAGAGTGAAAGATATGATAATACCAGGGCAAAGTGACGAGGGTACTTTAATGTATTCAAATATTTCAGTGTCATGGCACCTCAAGTACCTGCCAGCAGGGTGAAAGCTGTGGCACCTCTCAGTCTAAATTAGAGCAGCACCTTGGAGACTATCATAAAACACAAAGGAGCCACTTTTACTCAGCTTAACACAACTTTACAAAAGCCTCTTTGTCTTTGTTTTACCTTTTGTCTGATCTCTCTGATGTGCAGCGCTTTCGCTCTGTAACCTTAAGTTAACACGAGGTGCAATATTACAAAGTCAGCACCAGTGGGGAAAGTTGCAAACTAATTTCTCATCCTGACAGAGTTACAGCAGCAAAATATCTTATTAAAGAGATGCTAACCTAAAGGTTTTTTGAGATGTAAACTGAATTATATGACTGTTCTTTGATGGACTACATTAATATGGTTTTCATCACGTTTGTTTACCAAATGTATTAAAATGTATGGGACCTTTCAGGGCCAATGCTTATGTAGGGTCAACCATTTGGGACGTCTCTTAATAGGTGTTAGATAGATGTTTCTTCGCCCCGCCTCCCAGCACTGCATTGTCAAGGCATTTTTTGAATTTCCAGGGACAGACGTTGCATTCAGTTTCGTTCGGCCAGTTTGGGTTTGACACACACGCATCTACTCTCTCTGTTCCCTCCTCTTCCTGCAACTCATTTCCTCTAATTCATGGAATCTGTGGCCCACCGCTCGTCCAGACTCTTGAACAGCTTTTTAGATGTGTCTAATGGGAGCTCAGAGGACAACTGGAGCACCATCTTTCTTTCCCTTTTCTCCTCCCTCAAACCAGTAGGCTTCACTGGGTCTCAAAAACCATTGTGAGTGTGTGAGAGAGAGAGAGAGAGAGAGAGAGAGAGAGAGAGAGAGAGAGAGAGAGAGAGAGAGAGAGAGAGAGAGAGAGAGAGAGAGAGAGAGAGAGAGAGAGAGAGAGAGAGAGAGAGAGAGAGAGAGAGAGAGAGAGAGAGAGAGAGAGCTGTGAAGTTCCCTAATAGGCGCACTGGCCCGTTGTCGGCATCTCGCACAGTCACCACTTCCATCTCCACCCTGCCGCCTTCATGCCCGACGGGAACTCAAGCAGCCCTCTCAGCGAGAATAACACTCTGGCATTGTTAGCTGAAGAAAGACAGAAACACGGGGAGGCAGGGAGAAAGGGAGAGCAGAGGAGATAAAAAAAAACTCCCTGTATACTTGAGATCATAACTGTAATGCTGTTCCTGTCTGCATCTGAGTTTGGCCGATTACATTTACACCCGACATGAAAATGCTCCTTTTGGTGTTCACTGAAATTATATTCCTACTGTAGTACACATAATTTCCTCTTAAACTTTCCATCCTTTACTCTCGCTCTCTTTTCCCCAGACACCGATGTTTCTATCACTCATTTTGACTTTCTTAGTTTCCAAGTGCTTGCTCACTGTAAATTGGATGTATTCCCTAATTAGATCCATATATTAAAGTGTACTTCCCTTTCTGTACATGCTGAATAAGATTCAGAAAATGTGGTCTTTGTGTTAATCTTTTCATCTTGAGTAATTTCATCCTTGGGGGGGAAAACACATTACACTTTTGATCGCTTATGACAGTCACGTCACAGAGAGGAAACAAGGTCAAAGTTAAAAAGAGAGTAAAAGAGAAGATTGAAATATTATTACTATTTTAAAAGCTGTTAGCTGCACCTTTTGTCTGTCAGCACAGACAAATAGAGATGAAGGGAGTGGGGAGTGTAGAAGAGGGGGATTTCCACTGTCTCGATCGCTCACAAATACACACATGCACGCACACACACACACACAAACACACACACACACACACACATTGTTGGCCTATCTTTACAGGATTTAATGAATACCCACTACATCTCTCAATTCAATATTGCTCATTTCATTAACTTTATGGCATGACTGATGATCGCGCACAATATTTGCAAAGCACTGTGCAATTTATTAAAAACACACAACTTATGCATTCACACATTCAATTTATAATTTATGACATGATGATATGAGTTGTCTAGCCTGTAAGCGAAGCAGTTTAACATGTACACAACTGTATAATAACCAGTAATTATTTTTTGTTGATGCAGGTACTAATGAAACATGCACTCCCCCTCTCTCCGTCTTCATCATTCTCCAACTTCAATCACCCTCTCTCTCCTCCCATGACACCCACTTCCCACCACCACCACTCAATATCACAGCACTAATGCCGCCACTTGATGTGCAAATATTTGAGTCTGCCATCAAATCCCTAATCACACCGATCAATCTCCCAGATATTACCGTTCAACTGCAGACCTTTAGACAAGACCATTGATTTTAATGTTTTTGTAGACATATCCCTTCTCCACGGATATATCAAGTCAAAGATTTTTTAATATTGGGTAAATATCCCTTCATCCGCTCCCAGGGTGTCAAGGGAGCTCTGTCTCATAAAACTGTTAAAGCTAAATCGCTATCACAAAACAATAACTGGCAGTGGTTTCCTTACCTTGTACTTGATGCTTCTTTGTGCCTTTTCCACATATTTACCGGATGCAGTTAAGCCACAAAGAGTTCATATCACCCACTTATTGCACACCAGCTCATCAAAATAACAAGCCTGAAATGTCTAAGGGTGGAAAACAAGTAAATGTCTGTAGCCTGCATATCATCAGGCTAATTAGGCAGAGCCAGGCATTCTGAATGCATGTTAATGAGCGACTTCTCCATCTCTGCCGGGATCACCCGACACATCTAATGGTCACATAAATTCTCATTTATAGGTCATAATCTGTCATTTATGTACATAGGCTCCCCCAATTAGAGTTGTGGGCCCTTCAGACTGATGCCTCTCTTGGGGATTCACAGCTCCTCTGGTACCCTGGCACTCACAGGGCCCCATTAGTGACAAACCCTGACCTTGTGTCCCAGCTGACCCAGGAGGGCTATGGATAATCCGGCTCATAAATGGCGTTGGTACGAGGTATGGTTCCAGGTGCTTGTAGTGAGTGTCCCGTGTGTCTGTGTCTGTCGCCTCAAATTGTAAGGGACTGGCAGGAAACCAGCACTGAATCTGAGACAACAGGGAAGGCGACACAAAGAGCAGAAGCTTTGCTTCTTATGCTGACATTTGGTGTTCTACTGCTGCCATTTTGCAGGACAATTACTATTCTAATATGAACGTTTATATGGAGCACGTGGGCCAAATTAGAATTTTAAATTCTAATTAGCATTCTGCTTCCCTATAATTTGAAGAAAGAATTTGGATTGCCAGTGAATCAAGACATTTAGCTCTGTCCCAGTGGAAACACCTAAAGACCAAGTGAACACATTCACATGACCCCTGCATTGTTACATTAGTTTGTCCTCACATGCAGGAGAGCCAGGCGTCTAGCTGTTGAAGGGAACATAGTCCTTCACATTAAGCTCTGGGGAAGGAAACAGAGATGCAACTTTTAATTAACAAAGCAATGTCTTCTCCAAGAACCAGACTATAGCTATGCAGTTCTGAGGGGTATTACAGCTTCTTATACACACTCCTATTTTATTTAACTCATTTGGATACATATTTGTATGTTGTTGTCCTTGTACCCTTCAAGCTTCACATGAGGAGAGACATATCACTATAATCTTGGAACATGTCCTCTTGCTTTCTCTCAGGTATTTTTCTCCAGTTGATTAATAAATATACCGCCAGTCTTTTTGACTCAAACAACGTTGATTGTGCTGTATTCTTGTGAAATCAATGCTGAAGGGACACATAAAGTAAGAGAGAAATTAAAGCACACTTGGCTTTAGTAAATATACATTTTTTAAAGATAGAGTATTAAAGTTGTCATTGTTTCCTACTCTCCCGACATGTATTAATAGTTTGACGACAAAAGAAGGCTCTTGTCATTTTTGTCAAAATAGTGTTGGAGCATCTTCGCACTGCCTGTGGACATACTGTATATTTATTTAATCTGATTAACTGTCGTAGCATCACTCTCATGGCATGGCCTTGTTCTGGATCTATCTGCAAGGAAATGTGGACAAAAAAAGCTCGTCCATTTACAGTGAATCACAGTGTCACGGTGTCACACAGCTGGAAGCAAGAAGTGAAAGTAGAACTGCCCATACTGCGATGACCCCAGTATGACTGTGGCTAGTTAGCCCCTGTTGAACCATTTCACATACAGTACACGCTGCTGCAGGTTGCTTTTCCAGGAAGTCGACTTGGATGCTTTCAGCGGCTTCAGCTCTCTCCAGGAAACCCTTATATTCTCCACGGTATGTCATCATAGTCACATTTTCTCGCAATCATTTTCTCCCTCTTTTTCACTCTATCTCCTCCTCCTCTGTGCTCTTCCTCTTCATGCTGTGTGTCTACAGTTCTCAGAAAAAGATCTCAGAGAGACCTCAAAGTGCTGTTTTATTGAACAGGAAAGCAGGAGGGCATCCCACTCCTGTCATCTCTGTCAAATGGTCAGTGCACATGGTTTACTGAGGAATGGAAGCATGTTCAGATAGCAACACAGAAAATTGAAAAAGGGCTATGAAAACTAGGCCATGCAACCGGTTCACAACCCTTGCTTGTGATGCAGCTAGAAAGCAGACTGCATACTTGTGTGCGTTAATCAGATTTACCGTATTAAAGGAATACTTTTACTGCATGGTAAGTTTTTCTTGAACCATCACTCACAGGAAGTATGGAAAGTGAGCACAATCCAAATTCTGGTGGCGAGTCAGCCAACTTTGTTCAAATCCAAATCCTACGTGAGCCAGAAATCCAGTACAGGTCAGAGTGTGGGTGTTTAGTGGGTTATTTTACCAGACAAGGAGAAGAGGAGACGTTTGTTATGGATCACCTCTAAATCTGTGGGAAAAACTCAAAGAGCACATCATTTGATGTCTCTTGAGGGTGCAAGCCAACCACACTGCAATCTCTTATTTGAAAAGCAAAGTTGTGCAGGCCAAAGGTCTGTGCTGTTGAATCTGTCAATCTTTGTGGGATTTAAAGGCCAGGATAGTCAAGAACGGATAAAACAACGGGGTACGACAATTTAAAAATAAAAACGGCGCAGAGATTATTAGAAGTTACAGCCAAGGTTATAGTTTGACAACAGGGTAAGAGCAGGTCGAATAAATAGACTTTACTGGCCCTGTGTCCTTTACTGACAAATCAAACCTGGCAGTCGCTGTATTGCTCTTACACCTCTGCTGCGGTGTGTTTATTCACTGCACTGAAAGAGTCATAGAGGCTTTGATGTTGCCCCGACTCTGCTATTATATCCTTGTTGACATCCATTTTTCAGATGATCCTGCAGTCTCCACTGGTTAGCGGTTAGCTCTGAATAATGCATATTAAGTAATGAGCTGCCCAAATAGAGTAGTGGGCAGTCAGTTAGTCCATGCACAAAGCAATCAATTATTCGATCAATAGCCCTCATTAGCTTGTCATATAGTTAAGCTGTATGTAGGGGCCTCTGTTCGGAATTAATAATTTACGGCCCACAGAGGAAAATGAGGAGGATGGCCCAGTTCCACCCCGTCTCATGTCTGTCACCCTCCTGTCAGATAAAATGAGAACAGACATTTATATGGAATCAATTAATACATTGAATTATAACAGTCATTTTTTATTTTAGACAAATTTTATCATCTTGTTTCTCTTTTTTTATTTAACTTTTGTCATCACTGTCCAGTTGTAAAAGGGATTCCTCTCTGAAAGCTATTCTTGGGGTTTCCTTTTTATTTGTTGCAGATTAAAGAGTTGTTTTCAGTTTTTTCTTATCTGACAGTCAAGTACTCATGATGCCAAATTCCACACAAATTGTGTGTAATCGTTGTTGGGTAAGGTTAGTTTACTTTATTTGAGGCAATCCATCCAAACACATCATACAATTATAACACACTGACAGTACCTCATAAACCATCACAAAAAGGGCTAAAATGATTTTGAGCTATGTAATTAAAATGTAAAACTTTTAAAACTAAAACACACGGCCTAAATTTAATCAAGCTTTATCAAATTTCACACAATTATAGATTAGGGGTGCAACGATTATTCGGCTTCGTCGACAAAAAAAATTCACTCACGAATATACTCGTCGATGATTCGTTGGTTACGTCATAGCGTGTGTTTTTCGTGCCGTGCAGCTGAACTAAACGTTGTTTTACCGGAGGTGCTGATGGAAGTAGCTGAGGAGTGAGACATCTCGCTTCCTTCCTATCTCTGAAAGTCGCGCATATGCTAAAGGGACACAACATGGACCGATGGCGATGTCCGTTGCAACAGCATCGCGTACCAGGATGTCAATAGTTCGGGAGAATTTCACCCTTAACATGGCCCGAACAAAAACAAATATGTGCAATATCTGTACGGCGGACCTGCTCTCCATGGAAGTAGGACACGTGCATCTGAGGAGGAGGCATGTTTGACATCGTAACGTAAACGATGCAGACTCGTCTCGGTAAGATAGCCTGTTAGCTAGCTTGCTATATAAACGTATATATCTGTGCGCAGGATTCTATAATGCATTACAAAAATATGGTTTAAACTTTTTTTTAACAAGTTTAAAAGCGTAATGTTATCCTATTGCCTGACAAACGTCTCTTTTAATTACAATTATTTAGTCCTATAAGACTAGTTTCGTTTGTTGATGTTTTTATTGCTGCTACTTTCCCTGTCCTTTTTATTAACAGGATAAATGGATGCTTGATTGTTAATTTATTCTTAGTATCAGCACTTGGCCTGTTCTTGGTTCACAGGAAAAAGGGAAACTTGAATTTAAATTAATTTCTTTTTATTAGCACTTTGCCTGTCGTTGGTTGTAAATGGACAAAAACTTGATTTTTCTTTGCTCTTGTGTCAACAGTACCATAATATGCAGCAAAGTATCGATATTTATTGTCTTTATTTTCAGTCATCACATGCCTGGAACAACCTCAAGCTTAAATTAAAAGCTGTTGGCTAAATAAGAGCAATTAAGAATTTGTGTCATTCATAATCCGATTAGTCGATTAATTGTTTAAATAATTGATGACTTATCGACTATCAAAATAGTCGTTAGTTGCACCCCTATTATAGATATCAGGAGCCATGAATTATTCCCTGTGAAAATGGTGAATATGTTGAAAAAGGCTCTAGTTTTAGATCCGCCCCATGATCTGGATCAACTTCCACCAAGTTTCATGTAAATCCGTTAGTTTACTGGTTATTGGTTGTTTATGTTTAATGCTACAAACAAGCATAAAAACCTACTTACAAACAAACATCGAAGAAAAAACATAATCCACCGGATGTGACTACATAATGCAACTCTTGTGGGATCAATCTCACCCAGTATAATGTGTGCAAAATGGCACCACATAAGGGCAAATTACCTTAAAGAATGGAATGTGTTTGAGGTTAAAACCTTTGTCGCACATGTGAAAATGCGCCTTGCCTTCAAAGCGTTTAACGAAGAGTCGTGCTGCGCGCCGTACTGTAAAATTTCTACGACACATTTTCAGATGTTGGTCGGCAGTTGTGATCCAGATCAGCACCGATGTGTTTTGCTCCTAAAACAACTTCGCTCAAGGGGGCAACTCTGGGAACCTGGTCAAAACCAAAACTACTGGCGCCAGTACCACATAGCGATAATCCGGATAGGGCAGAGCCTTTGGAGATCAGAGTCCAGGGCCGCCAGAGGAGCTTTTTCTCCTGGGACTCTTAAAATAAAGAAAAAAACCATCATGTAACAGAATTCCTACACTCAAGTCTTACTTCATTAAAAAAGATTTCAGTAGGACTTTATTCACCAAATTACAAAGGCACGGCCGAAGAGTCCACCAAGCCTTATGCTGAGCTTTCAGTCACAATTAACAGCACTGTCTACCTCCCAATCATTAGGCTAACTAACAGTAGTCTCAATTCCCAGCCCAGTGTCTTAAATCCCCTTCCTGCCATAAGAGGCCATGTTTCCTTATTCTAATTGCATCCAGCCGTTTGGACCTGAATGACTGTCTAGGTGTTAATTGGTTTGAAGGACTGCTAACAGGAGACAAACAGGGGAAAGGTGAATTAGGACGGTGCATGTGGCCCATAAATAGCACGATATGGCCTGGATGCTGTCATGCCTTGTTTACAGGTGTTCTGGCTTATGTTCTCCTATAAGTTGCCCAGGAGAAAAGATACACACACCCACACACATCACAAATCACAGAAACACACATGCTCTTGTGGTATGCCTGATGCAATGATGTTCTGTTAATGACAGTAAATAAGTCATATTTTACATTTTAAATTTGAACAAAAATATATTATTGTTACTGTTTTTCACATTGAAGCTAGAATTTGCTTTAGATTTTCCACAGAAAGTTGGACATGGTAAAAAATACACTCATACCCAAACACTCTAAGTTAAGAGAAAATTATTTTTACTCACCCATGGATTCCTGTGTCATCCTCCTGCACACAATTAATTCATAAAATCGTCGATAAAACATGAGTTGGGGTGGAAACATGGTTGCACTGCTCATGGAAAGCTCACGTCTGGCCACCTCTGCTCGTCTCTTACCGTAAACGAATCATCTCAGCTGCCTCGCTGCATCCCACCGTGACCATTTAGATACAGGGCCAGGGAAATAATGCAGCTTAAATTGCCTGTTTAGATGACTCTGACATTACGGAGATGCTGTTTGATGTCTGTTAGGAGGTGTTATTATGGAAAACATTTGAGCAGTGATCGCTGTTAGACAATCCAAATACCACATTATCCTCGTTCTAAATCTTGGACATGTTCGACTCCAAGTCTGGAACTGAAATAAGAGGCAAACAAAAACAGGTCTGAAGCACAACTGAAGATCAACCCAGTTCAGTGCCTCTTAACTGACTCCTCCAACAAACCTAAATTGAACAACATTATCAGTGTTTGAAATACCAGCACCAACTACTATTCAAAAGCAAACGCTGGCATTTTCAGCGTCTGTTTAAACAGCTTTCTACGAATATTGTCATAAAGATTTATTTCCCAGAGCTCATGTTTTCTGTTGCCTCAACAAAGTACGAACAGGTTTTTACATGCATTTAGAATTCTAAATGCTTCCCTGTGTCGCAGGTATCAGAGGCGGCTGTTTCCCTGCAGAGAAATCTGCTGATTTTGTTCCTTGAAACCCACAGCTTACACATCTTCTGAAGGGGGAGATTAGACTCTTGGGAGGCTTTTTGTTGCACCTCAAGTCACTGCTGCCTTACCCCATTTGCCAAGGGCTATTTTCTACGCAGATCAGCTGTCCACCTGCTGGAAGAGCTGACATTCTGGCTCCAGCTGCATGCTTCACTTTCCAAAGGAGCCTTTGAGAATGGTTGAGGGTATTTGCAGCTGTGTACATCAGAGGGGAACCTGGATCTCCAGCTGGTGTTGGCATGGTGGGGCTACAGAGCAGGGCAGTGTCCCTCTGGCCACAACACTGTCCCCTGTGTTTAGAAGGGATGGAGGGAGAATGAGCATCACTCTCTTTCTGTGTCAAGCTCATTCTTTGTATTTATGTATCTTACTTTCTCGTCTCCCGCAGTTTCTGATCGTAAAGATCATAGTCTGATTTGATCATGATAATTTTGGTTGGAATGAGATACTGTACTGTACATCTGTGCTATAATGCAAATGCAGCTGTTTACTGTAAAAACATATAAGTATTATTGCACAAACGCTTGATTCATCAGATACTTATTTAAAAAATCTGAGAAAAAAATCAGGTGAGGCCTCTACGGACAGTGACCATAATCTGAAGCACAAGACTTTAACTGGAACCCCTTAGTGTCATTTATGCTCAACGTTAGATACATATATGGAAATGGACTGAGTCTTCTATACATAGTCTGTGCTCACTTATTCTGTATTTGTGCAAGTCTTTTGAAAGCTTATGGATTTGAACAAAACAGATTAACCAGAACACTACCACCAGAACTCGTGGGGGGGCAGTGTAACCAATAGTTCAAGCAAGGCGATCATAGAACAGGACTCCTGAATTTCCAAAATGGCGAGTTTAGACTTTGCTGATGTATTCAGAAACCCTCCCCTTTAATGGTTTTATTACTTAACAACCATGTCAAAGAAAAGGGGGCATGGATGTGGGCAGTGAAATAAGTCCCCTTTTCATACATAATGGCAGTATAAACTAGCCTTTATTCTTATCTGTTCTTCTTTCAAGTACTTCCCCAAAACCCAACCTTGAATCAAAAACCAGTTTGGGATGACACACACTCTTCATTACTGGTCCTTTACTCGGTGTCAGCAGCTCTCATTTATTTCTCCATATTCTGAGGATGAACTCTGCCACGAATGGTCACTAAAATAAAAGTTAAACCCCTTCAGGCGGGCCTGATAACGATAAGTGGATTGAAATGTAAAGGATACCTGCGCTGGAGTTTTGATATTTGAATAAGAAAAAGACAGACAGAGATAAACATTGTTATGTGTAGAGAGTGAACAGGGCAAGAGCAAAAATACCATGAGGAGTAAGAGAGGAAGATGAAGTTTGGATAGACAAAGAGTAGATAATATACATTTTGGAAAGAAGTGCACAGTCTCTCTTTTTCACCCCCGAAAGTGGCTGACAGCATGATCTACCTGCTGATTTACATTCATACCACTGTGTGCGAGCAGACACAGGCTCTCTGCCATCTTGTGAAGTGCAAATCTTTATTTTACCTCTCTATCTAGCTCTTTTTTATCTCCCTCTTCATCCCCCAGCTGAAAATCTCATTGGTATTGCCCTTTGAGTTCTAGGCGAGCACGAACACTTGGATGTTTTTTTCTTTTTCCGTATGCACCAAGTTGTGTCAAAGTTATATGTTGTGTATCAGAGTGAGTTTTGCCTCCAGGCTGATAGTCTCATAACTATTCGATGAGTTTCGTACTTAGGGTTAAGTTTTGACAGCAATTATCCGCTATGACCTTCCTGACAATGCTTGGATGAGTTGGGTAACTTCTTGTAATTATGGTTCCTTTTGATCTGTGCTCTTGACTGAATAAAACATTAAAACATCACCAATAAATTATGACAGATCTGTGTTGCCAAAGTATTTGAACAAAGTTACTGCAAAGCAGACGTTGACAGGTATGAACCCATCTCAGAACAGGCCTCCGAGCACTGATACATAAAAGCAAACAAACATCAATGCACTGCAACCTACACTGCAGACACGTTCAGTTAGGTACACAGTGTGTCTGTTGAGAGTTAATGCACTGCTTCAGTTTTCAGAGAAAAGAGGAGACGGCAGTAAACAGTCACTGTGGTCTGCCCTGCGGTCTGGACTTGTCATCAACACTGTCAATTAAGTGCTGATTAAGAGGTGGAGCCGAATCGCCGACAGCTAACTACTCACTGCCAAGACCCTAAACTTGCCGTGTTCACCTCATTGCTCCACACACCCCTGCAAACAACCCCCCAAACCGACCTCCCTTACAATACCGGCAACTCAAAACAACGCTACCTCAAGTTCACTTCCTCAATTCCTAAATGTTAATAATCTTACCTTTATCACTGAGATGATTTCTCCATTCTTTGATGCACTTGTGAAAAGTTTGGACTATAGTAAAGTAATATTGATTCTTAATACTGCATCCACCAACATACAATAGAATAACAGTAGAGTAACACATACACTTTACATAAAATTAGTGCCCCAAAGCATCCAAAAATGATCAAATTTAACCCTCTTGTACATAGATGAAGTTTCAAATTACTTCATACAATATGGATAGTATCCTGATATCAAAGTTTTTCATTCTCAAATGAGATGTTCTGCATCTCTTCTACTTCTACAGCTATTTAAATTTGTTTTTAATGACAATGAGTTTTTGAAATTCAACATTAGATGTGTGTAATGATAATTCTGCTCACTCCAGCCCTTTCTCGCCTTTCCCCACACTTCAAAACCTCTCATCCCCTTCAGCCTCCTAGAATTGGCGCGCGCTGAGGGCCTCTGATTTGCCCCATCCGGTCCTCAACCTCCAAACCAGATCAGCGCTGTGCTCGGCCCTGCACAGCTTCTCAAGGTTGGGCCAAGGAGAAACTGCAGACAGGCATCTCCTGCCATCTGTTTTATTTGGATGCGTGTCGGGTCATGCAGCCAGGTAGACAAAGAAGAAAATACCAACTCAGAGTAGATTTAGTCCCTCGTTTCACATCCGATTGTTCTAGCAAGAGTGAGTGACTTTTGCCTGGCACAGTTACGTTGGTTGTTTCTACTGTGGTCTGCTTGGGTACTGATGGATGCTTGAGAAAATGGCCCAACTCCCCCCCCAAACCACAGGGCTAGTAATAATACCCCATATCCTTGAACAATTACTCTTTCCCTGAATATCTTACAGGCACAGAGTTTTCCTTTCTAACATAAATATTGTTCCTCCCTCAGCAGGAACTCTAATCATGGGAACCCTCTGGCCTCTACGCAATGTCACCTTCCCTCCTCAAGGTTGCAGATTCAAACTAACTAGTCCCCACACATCCCGTTAACTAACTAGCCCACTAGGCTGTGACATCTCCATCTATCACAGCCCTAATAAGGGGTATCTTTAATTACACTCTCCACCCGTGGATCTGTATCTCTTTTCTCTCTCCCACTAACAGACTTGCATCCATCCATCCACTCCTAAAGCTCCCTCCCAGGGAAGGCTATAGCATGTCACTGTCCCAATGCTCGGGACTCAGTAAGTCGATCCAACAGGAAATCAATAGCAGGGACTAATGCTGAATAATTGAGGTTACGGGAGTTCAGCAGCACTCCCCAGACATGCACCCCACCCCATCATGTAACCGCCCATTATGCACAGGGTGGGACACAATATGTCCTTGTGTCCCTTCTCTCACACCGTGTGTACGGATTCATCTGTTTGAGTCACTGATTGTTTTAACAGGGGAGAGCTCCGATTTGTTGCTTGCTCATAGCTGTCCAGTTGTGGATTTATTGTTCTTTAATAAGAGGACTCATCTAGTGATTCATTCAGAATATACACGCATGCCTAGACAGATCCTGTGACATCTCTCTCCCGCGTAAAGCGCACTGTAGATTTTGAAAGACACACCCTGACAGGAATCTGAATGTAACATGAATCAATGCTTGTAAAACCTGATTTTCTTTTAAGGTTCCTTGACATCTATTTATGGGGGATATCACATGTCATAGTCACATTTCCTATTCATTGCCAGAGCTTGTAGAAATGGTAGGCTGACAGGAGAGAGTGCAGTTACTTGCAAGGTACGTGGAGAGTGGCATGCACTAGAGGGCACAAGCTGCCTTGCTAAGACACACATTTCTATTTGGAGAGGACAGAGAGGGTGAGTTGAGAGATGGACCTGTGTTCAACAGAACAGAGAGGAGTGAGGGACCTTCTGAAATGTGTCACCTTTGTAAAAAAGGCCACAAAACCCATTTACTCATTTACTCTTTTTATGTTTGATTCAAGGTCATGCCTGAGTGTGAACTGTACTGACAGGTTGGCTTGCACAGTGCACACATAGCACACACTGGTACACTGAGAGTTGAGTAGATTTTATGTGTCTGTGTTTTGTTTGACAGAGTTCATGTGTCAACCAGAAGCTGCTGGTATTAGAGTATTATTTGGCAACATTGTGCAGCTCTGTTTGTCTCTGTGAAAAGAGCCAGGCTGTGATGTAGTCACCTCTGATACACAGCAATAACTAAAAAGACCAAATGCAGGAAACCAGCTCTCCCTAGCTTTCACTCCTCTGCACCTATGGCACCATAACAGATAAGCAAAGCCTCTGGTGATTTCACTTTGTTACAGTTCTATCAAGTCAGCTTGTCACTTCTGGAAAGGTGCATCCACATCTCCAAGAGGCTTCTTCTATATTCCAGGATGTAAGTCTGCCTCCATGTGAAACTGACTGCAACACATCCTAACACACACTTCTCCACAGCCAAAACCTCAGTGCCATAGAAGCACTGAGCTCTGTGAAGTGATGAGCTTGGCCACAGCCACAGAAACAGCATGGGACGACATTAGCTGCAGGAAAACACACCCAGTGTCTCAGTGGAACATGTCCTTGTTATTCAGTCTAAATCTCAGGTGCTGATTTTTCCTGCTGTCTTCAGACAGAATCGTCTTACGTCCTGCATCCCCTGCTTAAATGTCTGCAATCACTGATCTCCTCGTGCTTCAGTTCACCATGTAACTATACACACAACAACCAATCATCTGGTGGTAAATGGTCTGGGTCTATATAGTGCCTTTCTAGTCTTGATGACAACTTAAAATGTTTTACAGACCAGTTTTGCCATCCATTCAGTCACACACACACACATTCAAACACTGCAGTGTATTTACATTGTCACTCCAGATTTGTTGAAAAAGTGATGCACTATGTGAGACAAAACTTCACACACAGACACACACAGTTGTGATGGTGTTTTGTCTGTCAGGATGATCTTGTTAAGCACACACCTGCAACAGCTCTCTTGTAATGAAGTGGATGTACATTTCTATCTCGCAGAGCAAGCCAGTCTGTTCCCTTATTGCCACAAATCCATTTCTTTGTTGTCTTCCCATGTTTTTCGGTGCGTTAGCTAGAGTGTCACTTCTCAAATCGTGTGTGCACACCCCTACAGACACAGACATAACGACAACATGCTCTCTCCCTGCTTCAGCTTGTCTCCTCTCCGTTTCCTCTCCCTCCAGGCTAAGGCCACTCAGGCCTGCAGATGGCAGATAATGACAGCACTGTCCCCACTGGCTAGTATGTGTGTTCGTGTGTATATGTGTCGAAGTGTGTGTTGTAGTTGTTGGCTCATCCTCTGCTCAGTTTAGTGCCAACTGAGGGGTGTTTGGCTCCACTTGGCCATCTCCTCGCTGGCTGACTGGGTGACTCGGTCAGTGGCTGGCCTGAACACTTCATTGACTCGCTGGTGTACTAGGTGCTAGACATTCGAGCTAACACACCAGCTTACGAACTGGATCACTGGGCGGCTGACTGGTTAAATGGCTTGGAATTCATTCACTAGCTCATTGGCTGACTGGCTGGTTGAATGTTATACTTACCAGCTGATTAGTAGTCTTGCTGGGCACTGAACAGGCTCATTGATAAGCTCACTGGTTTAGCAGCACAACAGACAACGTCAGCTGCTCAGTCGTAGGACCAGGAGTAATATAGTAACCGCTCTGTGTTTGTGTGCGTGTGGCTTTGCCTCGTTGTGATATACTGACTGCAAGAGAAATTTGTAGTAAACTTTACTAGTATTTTCAGCAGCTTTTTTCTTGCTTCATTTTTAGACTCAAGGAACATAACCCTTCAGTAAAACCCTTTCCCACTGGCCAAACTCCACTACTAATATCTCTGTTCAAGCAGTGGTCAAACATCGTTCAATCTGCAGCTAGTTTAGAGAGACTGACGACAAATATATGAAGGTGAACTGATTTATCATGTTCACTGGCCTCCATGTTGCGTTCTTGTTTACTCATCCTGTTTTCCAGTGCGTTTGAAAAGAAAAGCAGAAAAGCCAACTGCAAACTGACTTGCAATAAGAAAGGATTCAATTGCCTTTTGTTTAAGAGGTTTACCCGAGTTTGGGAAAAGGGTTTAAGACTGGTTAGTTGTGTTTTTGTGTTTCAATACCAAACTGAAGTTAAAGGAGTAATCCAAAGCCTCTTTGTACAAGAACCCTAACCCTAATAATACATGAAATAATTAATGTATTACTAATGATCTGGATTTCATAAGTCAAACTGACTGAGGTTTGTGTTTTGAGATTTATTTACATTTCAAAGTAATTCTCTTTGAATATAAATCAGTCGGTGCATAAATATGGCCTCTGTTGTGGCTCCATGGCCCCGGGCGATCAGGCAGCTCACCCGGGGACATCCCAGGTGACGGGGCAAAGGCCACCCTGGAGGGAGAAGTAAGTCAACCTGAATCTCTCATGTCATATTCATATGAAATGTATTGGTTCAGAGTTTTTGCTTATATCTGGAAAAAAAACAAAAGGGTTAAAACAGGATTGTTTGGCAGACACTTAACTCTTCCCCTTGTTTATTGTGATAGCTTCAATTTAGATGAGAAATATAACATAAACAAGTAATTGAAAGTAGGACATTTTGATTCTGGGTCTATCTTTGTGTAGTTTGTCAAAAAAATTAATGTTCATGATATTTTTCATGCATACCTGCTTTCGGGGTTATCCTTTTCTCTTTGTCTTTTGAAAAATGCTCTGAGATAGATAATACTTACACAGTTAAGGTCGGCCTGCATGAGAGAACAATCTTAAAGCTTAAATTCTGGTTAATGATCGGATCTGGCCTCGTTACAGGTATGAAACAACGGATTTCCAATTCACCTTGACTTCAGAGGATGCATGGCCTTGTCGGGGATTCGGTCGTCGTTCTCTGTCTGCTCCACTCTACTTTCTGCTCCTCATTCCCTCCATCTCTTTCCACAGGGAGGCCTTAAATGTTTGAAGCTTCTCCTTTTTTCTTTCGGCCTGCTCTCTCTCTCTGTGCCAAGGTCCCTGGATGTGGAGTTTTTAATTACACTCTCCTGGCTTTTTACATAACCAATGAAAGATTGAAGGGCACTTCCCTCTGAAAAGCACAGTTCGAATAGTTTTTTTTTCTAATGCCATCACCTTGGGAGAGGAATACTAATACACAAACTGTGACTCTTTGTGCTTTTGTGTTTATTTGCAGTTGGTGTGTGTGTGTTGATGCACTCATGACATGTATAGATATTTGTGTACGATTGTATTTTTGAATTTGGCCCCAAGACAGAGAGTCGGCCGCTTTTTTGCATGTGAATCAAGGCTATAGGGAGGAAAGGCATTATTACTTTGGGTGTGCAGTGTGGTGGGGGACGGGCCAGAGGAAGACAGTGGGAACAGGCAGCTTCATTGCATTCATTCAGTGCCTTTATTATTCTTTCCGGGTTTTTCCATCTTTCTTTACTTTGTCCTATAGCTTTTTTGTGCATTTAAAAGTTCTGCTAAGTTACAAAGGCCAAAGTCTGCAGCAGAAGGAGAAAACTCTTCTCGTTTAAATTCCTGGCTTTTTTCCATGTTTGCCCCCAGAAAACTCATATTCCCACCTAACAACTAGTTTGGCTCAAATTGGTACGCCAGAACCAATGTCTTTGTTACCATGGCTACATTGGTGTTTATAGCTGATCAGGAAGCTCTGGATATGGGGTGTGACATTTCAGACACACTTACTAAGTGGTTGCCGAATCAAAGAATTGGCCTGGCAGATGCAATTTTTGAACCTAGTTGCTCAGCTGGTTGTGTCCCTTGTACTTCTCTTCAGCAATGCATGCACAGCTAGCATAGCACGCTAGCACCAAAGACAGCTATGTTGTGTGTCGCAGGTGTAAAACTGTATCAGACTTGCACCCTCTCAAGCGTTAATGCAAGGCATACATGTGATTCCACAATGGTGGAAAGCCTCCATAGGCCACCAATAATTCTGTTTAGACAGAAAAATGCATAAAGGGTGACAGTAAAATAAATACATGCATAAACAAGTGATTGGACTACAAAAAGCACAAAGTTCATCCATTTTTTTCTGTTCATCCAACCTAAAAGTACTACACGTCCTTCAAGAACCTTGAGTGATTATTTATTCAAGCCTCGGAAAACACATTGAGGAATAAGACCCTCATTTACAATGGTGCCGAGGGTACAATGAAGAGTTAATACATTAATAAAAAAAAAATAAAAAAAATAAGAACTTAAGGTGAAGTCCATGTATTTAAATATTTTTGACTATGTTTGTGAAAGCTTTGGCCAAATTTAACAAAAGTCAAAAATAAATACCTATCTATCAGGGAGAATAGCATTGGATAATTCATATTATTACATTTAAAAATGTAGACATGTTGATGAAGCAAGATTGGTTCAGCATTATTTCATGTGTCTGCTCAGTTATAATTAGTGTCGAGGGATTGATGGTTATTTAGCCCATCAAGGTTATAAGATGCTCATCATGTTTCTTGCCTTCTTATGGATACCCACTCTAATTGCATTCATGAATATGTCATCATTTTTTACCTCCATTGCTCCCTCCTCTCCTCTTCTCATTCTTAAGTTGCAGACTGCAAAGGTCTTTTGTGTGTAATTATTTCCCCTGGCTGGAGAGTGTTGAGTTGTACATATGACCACGGGTTATAAGATATTAATATACACAACAGAATGCGACAGGGGTGTAGTAGGGATTTTCCCTTCTGTCAGCACTGCATAGGTAGTGCTCGAGCAGGGTGCCCTGATGTGTGTGAATTCATTTCCTCCAACACAGGAGGAAATCTTCAAAGGCACAGACGAGAACCTGACCGAGTGGATTTTAAAGGGATGAGTTTCTAATCTGGTTGAACTTTGCTTGCTCTGTATATTTTCTCACTGCCGCTTCACCCATTCCTTCTTTAACCCCCCTCCTACCTTGTGTTATTTTTGCTCCCAGCAGTGAATTGACGACGCGAGATGCTCTGCTTTCAAAAGTAAAATAAATGATGATTTGATATTTTAGCGAGAACAGCAGCGTAAACCAATCTGAGGACTTGCGTTTGCTTGTTTGGAGATTATATTGCTTTAAGCCTGTCATCTCTCTGCTCGCCAGAGTAAGCCCACGCCATCCGACCACCCCACCCTCCTCCACTGCACTATACTAAACGGAAGGATGTATTCCATGTGTTGCAGCATCTTTACACATTACATTAGCTTTGTGGTGTGTGTCATCATTTCAGGTCTTGTCTTCGCAAGACTGTAGGGCATTCTTCCGTTGCATCAACCCCATGTGACAGCAGCTGAAATATGCATATGCTAGTGATGGCAGGGCGGATGCTTCAAACCTATTCTCTGAATATATTAATGAGCGAGAAAATACAGCACTAAGCACTTTGTTGGCTTACTCGACTGCGTGTGAGAAATAATGGACAGGAGGAAATTATTAAATATTGAATATATTGTGTGATAACTCTACAGTAAGAAGAGGAGGGTTAATCCGTTGTGATGAGAAAGTAAAGGTCACATTCTCGTGAACGTGTCATTTAAGGGAAATTAAAGCACCATGTATGGCGACTCTACAGCAAATTGTGGGTCATAAGAGGGCTGTATTGAGTTGATCTGCCTGTATACACATAAATGATAAACAATCTTACTCTTTGATGAATTTGTTATGGATCCATGGCTGATAGATGGAGAGTGTTGACGGTGGTGATTAGATGGATGAATAGATGGCTGGAGTGTGAATGAAGTATGATGGCTCATGGCTATTACTCAAGAAGTTTAGAGTGCTTATTTTGTTTTTGGTGGAGCAAGTGACTTTCCCTCTTTCCACTGTCACTGTTGGACCTGTAATACCTTTGTGACCCTGGTGCCCTTGCGGTAGAATGATGTTAAATGATAGAGAGGAAATTAAATGTAATTGTATATGTGAAAGCCGGTGCATAATTTAACATAACTCATTCACTACACCAATTTATTCACTGATTATTCCTTCCTTGTTTCTCAAAACAAATAAAAGGTAGATTTAAAGAGTCATCCAGAGAGACCCTTGCAGTGAATTCAGCTCAATAAGCTTAGCATATCCGTCTATTCTTTAAATTAAAATCCCTGTTTACTAGCCATGCAATGACTTTTAGCTTTTGGATGTAACAGGAAGAGAAAAACTTACAACAGACAAAAGAATAAATAGTCTCGTCTCTGAGGTTTGCTTTGTACCGCAATAAATATTCACAGCAGGATGTAGCCTTGTGCGACTTTGGATTTGCTCTTTAATTGAAGGTGAGGATTGAGGGGACAGGTTTCCCCCGGGTTGAATCATGTCACCCGTCCCATCCACTCGGCTGTGAAAAAGCTGTTGTGGAAGATATGGATTAGTGTCAGAGCGTCACAGTGCAGGTATTACCTGTCTCTGGTGGCACTGCCAGCGCTGCTCCATGACTGCTAATAACCTCTATTGTCTTGTGTTGTTGGAATGTTGCTTCACAAACGTTTGGTGGACGCTAGGGACGACTGTTTTGTAGCAGTGCCAATCCTAATGCCCGGGCTTCCTTGCAGATCAGAGGTTCTGAAAGTAGATGGGTGTGTTTGGTGGAGGGATGGAGGGGTGGAGGGGTGGAGGAGGGGGGAGCAGGGAGGTTGTCAAAACATCTCCTCAATCCCTCCTCAGCTTCTTCCTCGCCTCCTCTTCTTCTACCACACCGTTGCTGCCAAAAGCCAGAAACAGATCAAAGGGGGCCAACATGAAAGGAATCCCTGAGATTCTGTTTTTCTGTGCCCTGTCTCCCCACTCTCTCCGTTACAGATATGGAAAAGCTGATTCCAAAATACCGCCTTTACCTAGGCTGCAAAGTTTACCCTGCTTCATCTGACTTTCTCTCTCTATTTTCCTTTTTCTTCTTCTCCTCCGCCTCGTCTCACCCCTTCATCATCATGTCGCTCCATCCTCTGCTCTTGCCTCTATCCAGCAGCCCTCAGGCTTCCAGGTAGATAGCAGTTGACTGGCAGCTGCTGTGACAGTCAGTGGAACTGGCTGAGAGTGGATGAGTGTCAGCCTTGCTCCAGGGGCTTAAGGCAGCAGCAATGTTGTAGCTCTCTGCTGGAGAGAGAAAGGCCCATGAAATAAGACTCAGTCTGTTCTTCTCTTCCCCTCGCTTCTTTCAACTGAAGCAGGTAGGAGCTAAATAGGTTTTTCAAATTGCCAGAGTTTATCCTGAGACTGGAAACTCACACTCTGTAACTCACATCTTTTCATGCGTGCCTTCCCTCCCTGATTTATCTTTTTCTACCTTTAGTTAGGATGTATCTTTTTGTTTTACTGCTAATTGTATTATCGTGTTATTCAGCGGCTCTTTAAAATAACTTTATTGGTCCCCTCCTGTCATGCTACTTGAAAATTTGCCATGCCGTTCCAGACTATGCATCACAAAAAAAACCTTTTCTTCCCTTTGAAAAACTTCTGAATCCAACTAGTCGCCCGCTGTACAGCAGCCACAGGGGGAATGTGTGTATAAAAAAATGGAAACGTGAAATCGTCTCAGTTCTAAGTGGCTGTGACCAATTCCCAGATGGAGGGGAAGCGTTTTTATGATGGGTTTCGCTGTGTTGCCTCTTGAGCTCTGTCCCGTCAACAGCAAGAGTTGCGTCAGTTTTCCCTCCAGCCAAGTTTGCCCACTTCTCAATCGCTCAGTCAGAGGACAGGATGGCGAAGCAAAGAACTCAGAGAGGGAAAACAAATTGAAGAGTCTACATGGAGTGCTTCTCAGAATCGAAATAGATGCATAAGTGCGTGAATCAAACCAGAATGTTTGTCATTTCAATGAATTCTTCCATCTTTGTTTGTTTATTCATGTCATAGTCCAAACAATTGTTTTCAAGCTATTCTGACACTTTTTGAAGATAGTAATTCAGTCAGCATAATAACTAGATCTAGTAAATAAACACACTTGTTTAGATTCCAGAAACTAAGAAACTTTTAAGTTTTGGTTGGTGGAAATATTCACTTCAGTGAAATGTAAATATAATTTGCATCAGTCCTAAATATTTTATGTAAAATGATGAAATACAGCAACATCAATAGCTGTAAAAAAAACATTTTCATATCTATTTTAAGTTCAACTGCACATTAATATTTTATTGAAAACTTTGATTGTGGATTAATTGAACTTGCATGTCATGTAAACCTTATGATCATCCTCATTTGTGTTTGATTTTACAAGTTAGATGACTAATGGGTAGTTTGATGTCTCAGCTCTTCACCTTACAAAAAGGTTTTATGAACAGTGGGAACTTTCTATGGCTCTTTTGGTTTAGGGGATGAACAAGCACTTTGAGGATCCCATAAATATTGAATGCAGGGTAAATGGAGGCCCATTTGATTATGAAATGGGTGTGTGGATGAGTTTAGCTGTAAACGTTAGATACCCACTGAGTGCTCTGGAGTCTGGTGAAAGGGTGCATTGCATTGCAAAGTGGACCTAATTAGAGGAATTTGGAACGTATTTGAAAATGAATCACACTTCACCGCGACATCAACAACGGTATTCACCACTTCTCTAAATGGGCAGCTTGGCAGGCAGAGGGATTGTCAGGTTTCTAATACTCCCACCAATATATTTGAATGAGAGGCTTGATTACTTTGTCACAATGATTCATTGGCTCGCACTCACACTTAGGCAGGTTAAATTTCTCTGGGTTCTACCGTTCTCTCTCGTATGTGTTCATAGCACAGATATAGCATTAAAAACAACTTGCCTGATCTTTATATCAAAGAGAACCAGTTATCTCTTCTTTCTGATTGCTTTTCAGCTACACTGAACATTTTTTTGATAAACCCCTACAACCTGAGGAACATAATTAAGATCGGAAATGAACATGATTAGAGCGAAATGGGTGAAGCACTCAGTGATATGGGTGCATCTCAGCGATGGCATTTGGATGTGAGCAAAGATATTAGGAAAATAAATGTCTGTTTTAATTGTGCAAGGCTGGCGAGAGAGATGTCCCAGTAAATTATGGCAACAGTAAACAACATAGGGACTCTCAAAAAAGGCATGAATTCAGATACAGATATACAGACACATACACACATAGGCGTTATTCCTTGCACATGAATTAAATCAAAAAGGAGAAGAGGGGCTTCTAAACTTGTTTATATGCAGATTTCCCTGTGATGGGGTGATGAAAAATAGAAAATACATGGAAAAGCACTTGTGCTATTTTTACCATCAGACAAATACAATGCCGGATACAAAAAGCTGTTTGCTCCCATTGGCAACTAATGCTTTCTTTGTTAGTTGCTCACTCCAAATCCATGGCCTTCCATTAAATAGATTTGCAGGTAGCACAAAGACCTAAAAAGGCACTCATCTCAAGTCAGTAATATACATACTATTGTTCTGTATAGCATGGTGATGATCAGGCTGCTTCTGTATGATAGCTCTGTTTGGAAGGAATAAGAGGTTAATCGTCTTGTGAGGGGTTTAGTAACAGATTGTGTTGCCAATGAAAACTGTGTGTGCGTGTGTATGTGTTTGTGTCTCAGTCCAGGAGCCTAAGAAAAAGCCTTGACTCGTATGTAGTAAATCAGGATTGGCTGATCTAATTTACTCTACCCTGGTGAAAGAGGAAACGCAGTGTAGTGTTTCTAATACACCATTATCCAGACTGCTGTCTCTCTCCCTCTCCCTCACATGAAGGGGGTGAGTTGGCTGTAGTGATGAGCAATGTGTTTGTAAGACTGATAATTATGGGATTTCTTAAGGGAGTTCTCCCTATCTTGCCTTAGAAACATGGCAACGTATCACCTTTGTGGAAATGAAGCCGCGTACGCGCTGTGGGAGCCAAACCTGGCAACCCAGAACGTCCCACACTACATCACTGCAGGCTTAAATCATGATTGAGGGACTTGGCCGATATAATGTGTGCAACATTCCCTTAATGTGAAAATACAGTATATACAGAATGAACACCCATTCATGTACTGTATGTGCATACACAATCCTAAAATTAGAAAGCTAAATATGTCCTATTTCATTCTGTCTTAATCCCCCTATAACGCTTGTTATTTCTTCTCTCTCCAGCTCGTTGCTGTGTATGAAGAACAGGATCCTCATAATGGAGGTGACGGTACCAGCGCCAGCTCTACAGGAACACAGAGTCCAGAGCCCTACAGTGACATCAGTTCGGTATCTGCCTTCCAACCCTACCAGACCAACAGTGAGATCGAGGTCACTCAGTCTGCCCTGCGATCCAGTAAGTCTAGTAATTATGTCAAAGCCAATTGTTGGCTAACAAGTGAATGTTCCATAATTCAAGACTTTCTGACCGCGTATTTGAGGTTACATCTATTTGTGCGAAAACAGATATTTATCTAGCCTAGGCTAACTATAGGAAATGGATGGAAAGCTATTACTGTAGCTCGGTAAACTCACCAGTAAATGCATATGGACAGTCAGTGGTGAATTCGGCCAAACTGCCGATCAAATTCAGACTAAAATTTTCTTGCTGGATTTGGTTCGAGTGAAGCTTTTTTCTGTGGATTATGTGATTTGATACTTTCACAATATTTATATATCACCTAGATCTGCTTTATACACATAACACAAATGGACATCTCCCTTCCTACTATCATCATTGTTGTATTATTAAATATTATAACTAACAACTCACTTATTGAGCTGTTTGAGGTCATAGTAGAGTTGATAAACTAAATTAACTGTTGGAAAAGAATCATTAAAATCACACTGCACTGTGCTTTAAAAAAAAAAATCAATTCAATTACCTGGAAATCGCAACAAAAAGATTGAATAGTGTGAGATATGAAAGACATTTAAAAGCTAACCTTTTCTAGGAAAGTCAAGCTTAACTGACTCTTATTGAGCAAAATAAATATTAAAAGATAAGAGGTGCTGCAAAATATTTGCCCAAGCCTCAGTAAAGTTGAATTATTGTTTTGAATCTCCCAGGCAGTCACAATGTTGGATTGAAGACTAAGGGATTAGAGGTTATCAAAACATGTCTCCTTAATTTATGTACATGAGTCATGGGACATTTTTTATGTGCTTTGGTTTGTGTGAAACTGGACGGTGTGACTGAAACAATATCAACAAACTTTTCCTACTTGACAACTTATTGGCCAGCATTGGTTTCAGTTGACATGCTTCAGTAATATTGTGCTTGAGTCGAGTGTCTGTCAAGGCTGTGCAGTGTGTCCAGGGGATGGCAGCATACTGACTTAGACAGACAGGTAGAAACTGAGACAATGGAAGCAATTGAGGCACAGTTGGATACCCAGTCATGCATGAAGAAGAGCACACATGCCAGAGCAAGTTGGACAGTCACACATGGCACACACAAGTTGGTGACTCAGATGTTGCTCATGTCGGCATATTAACGTCCCATGAAGGGGAACCAGTGATCTGACGCAGAGCCGTCTTTAACTGTAACAGACATCCAAGACATTTAAAGCAAGGACTTACAGATGAGCATGGACTCACCCACATGCACATGATTGCAGAGTTGAGTTCACTCTCCTGGTTTAACTCTCCTGTCAACCTAGATATGTTCGATGTTTCAAGAACGCAGGTTTGTTAGAAACAATCCGACCTGCTTTACAGTTAAAACATGGACCTGTTTTCTGAAGGAGATACAACAAGTTGGCATATTTTTATCCCCCACTCCAACCAAGCTTATCCAGATGATATATAGCTTCTAAGGCTGTTCATATGTAGTGTATTGATTTCAATTAAACATCCTTCCATTGAAAAACAACTGTATTTAAGGTTGTGTGGGAAGAGTTTTTAAAGGTCCCTGAACAAGGCAATATTCCTGTTTCCATCCCAATTCAGCATATACCCTGAAACCCATGGCTGCTTGGTTTTTGGGGAGCAAACTTTGAGGGATACATAATTAATGATGGGGGCTGGGGCTCCTCCCTCAGAAAAAAATAATCCTGCTTTTTTGCAACAGCTAACCTCGTTAAATTCTAACAACTGCAACAAAACGCAAACAGCTTGGATGAATAAAATGGCCCTACACCTTTGCTTATTTTATACCCAGGTTGTTTTGGTACCTCTTAATATTCATAACTTCAAAAGCAAATGATTTTAACCTACATCTTCTCAATTTTTTTTTAGTTTTTATTGATTTCATGCAACGTATCTTCTGACTCAACAATACCTGAATAACACTAATAACCAATGGTACTGAGATAAATGCCACCAATGGAGAATGATGAGTTGATTTTCAAATTTGTATAAGCAGTTCTAGCGTCATACTAGTGGCTGAATAACCAAGCCTGAAGCAAAGTTATTCAGACATTTTTTGAATATGTGTGCATGCAGGATACATATATTTCATCATGGAGTGGCTCTGAGTGGATTAATAGCCAAGGCATGATGGGTCAGTCTTTGGTTGGGCTGAATCAAAGGATGTTCCAAAAACTGTGCAATTTACTGTTTAATTATTTGTTTTATTAAAGGGGACATATTATGCCCATTTCACCACAGTTGATATGGTTCCTTGGGGTCTTAATGAAATGTCTGTAACATTTTTTGGTAAAAATACCACAAGGATAATTTAAAACAGCACCTTTTTACTCTGTCTAAAACAGCCCTCCTCAGATCGACCCGTTTTGAGGGCCCCGCCCCCCTCTTACCCCACCCCCTTTCACCCCTCTCATCCCTACCCCTTGTCATGGAGGTGTAGGACATAACGTTTTTACCTCCATTAATTAGCCTGTTTGAATGTGTTCTCACCACAGAATGCATTCAACATCTATAGGGCAGATTATGGGCCTTTATGTCTAAAAGGAATAGAGCAGTAAGTTTTTTTTTTTTTTAATGCATGAGATATCAGTCATTTCTGCAATAAAATTATGACTGAGGAATAAAATACATAAACTACTCTTCCCTCTGTATTACTTTGCTAACTGCTCATCTCACACGTGTCAATTGTTGACATGTTACATATCAAACTTTTAAAAGCACACAACTGTTTCTATAAACTTTTATTGTCAGAAAGATTGCTAGAAAGATTGCTGCAGAGCTTTTTAATCATAGTTATTAAATGTACTGGCTGGGACAGAGGTAATAAATACAAAAAATACCAAATATAATAAATACATTCATTACAAAAATACAATTTGTGCCATCAGTAGCTATACTGTAAACAAAGGAACACTTTATATTTGTGTGTCACCTTTTATTCTCTAAAGACAATGTGAACTTTGCTCAGCCGTTACAGGTATTTGGCGTACAGAAGCTTTGTGAGCTGGTGTTGAGGCCCTCTGGGCCGGAGAATCAGGGTGGTCCTGCCCTCCTGCTCGGTGCTCCAGATATGCGGAGTGTTCCCTGATGCTCAGGGAAGTTATACAGGGTTCAGACCTGCCCTTGATTGAAACTCGACACATAGCTGGCTATAACTTCCTGCTTGTCAGGTTTCTCATACTAGGCAGAGAGATCCTCAGGTTTTGAGATCTTCAGCACCTCATTCACATATGGGGCCAGGTCCTGAAAAACCTCGTGAAAGATGAGGTCCAACAGGTTATCCATGTAATCTGTAATACAAATTGTGGAAAAAGTTGGACATTTTGCACTTTTTTGAATTTATTATTTTCTTTTGATAATTATATTATTCTATTTATCGTGAAGAAAAAGTTTTTTGATGGTAATCTGCGATTATTGAAATGTTTAGATTAAATATTGAGTCACTCACGTCACATCTTGTCCTCTCCCTCCTCCAAGCAAGGTCTCTTACAGCTGAGGTCCCAACACCGACATCAGTGCAGCACAGTTTCTGTGTGCCTATGATAAAACAGACACAATATCCATGGAGTCACAACAAATGAGATGCTGTTACAACTTTAACACAGAGACACAATCAATGACATGACGAAGTAACTGAGGGTAAACCAAAAGCAGCAATGTTATTTATGTTTGTCTACTGTCATGGATACAAGGATACAAGGGCACATTTCCCCAACTAGGGCTGGTAATGAATAATCGTTCTATTCCCGCACATTATGACAACAACATACTCCGGTATCTTGAACGAGCGGCCATAGCAGCAGCTGCAGCTGGAAGTTAGGTTTGAGAGTGTTGTTCTCTCCACGCTCTTCTCCCCCCGCTCGCGTGTCCTCCCGTTAGTACTGTGCCGCTGATTTTTTTCCCACGGCAGCACTGGGCTGGAAGTTCGCTACGGCCGACTACAAACTTCCGTAGCTAACTTCAAGCTCCAGCAGCTACAACCGGAGCTCTTAGCAGCTGCTACAAACATCCGTAGCTAACTTCAAGCTCCAGCAGCTACAACCGGAGCTCGTAGCAGCTACTACAAACATCCGTAGCTAACTTCAAACTACAGCAGCTACAACCGGAGCTCGTAGCAGCTACTACAAACATCCGTAGCTAACTTCAAGCTCCAGCAGCTACAACCAGAGCTCGTAGCAGCTACTACCAGGGTTCGTAGTAGGTGCTACGGCCCCTCGAGCGGAGGGGGGGGGGGGGGCGTGGAGAGCACTCACAAACCTGCCATGTGATCACCGTTCACCGTGGACTCGCCAGCCGTCCTCGATTAATGAAAACTCCTGTAAAGTCTCTCCCTATCCCCCACCACTACATACTAGCCCCCCACCCCCTCACACATACGGCACAACATGCTAACGGCACTAGCCTCCACACAAAATGTCTAAAAGAAGCAAATACCAGAATTATAAAAAAAAAAATACTTACATTTCCCTCGTCTTCAGTATTGCCATGGAAAGATGGCACCGACCCCTCTTTCAATAACAACCTTTTAGAGAATCCAGCGTTATATTGGCCCAGGTTGATGAAACAGTCCGATTCAAAATGGTGGCAGGAACGTTGCCATCATATATGAACTCAATCCATCTCAATCTTGTGTCTTCTGAAGCTGGAGTCACATGAAGACATGTTTGCAGCCGACCACCGATTCATGCTGCTAGTTAGCTAATCCAATTGTTTCCAAGGCTTGCAAGAATGAAATGGCGGACACCGGTGGACCGAGCTTCTATAAAGTGGGAGGGTCCATCTAGGGGTGGGTCGAGTGGTAGTGGGGGAGTGCATAGAGCTATGGGGGAATGTACTAAATAGGCATTTTTCGACTATGACGTCTATTTCGGGGGAAATTCCATTGGACGCACTTTAGCACATAGTTTCTGAAATACGAAAGCTCTGTCTTACTCATCCACACAAAGACATGTATAAGCCTCCTCCTTTAATTGCGCGTCTTGCATTCAAGAAATACAATACTGCCATGGTGATAGGTTTATCTTTAGCAATTAGCATAGTGACAGTGGCGAAGAAAGGTGGGAATGAGAAGCTGTGGTCTGGACCTGATTAAGGCAGTCAGACAGATAAGGACAATGATTTTTCAGTTTTGTGGTGGTTTACATAAGAGCAGTATTTCCAACAAGATAAATGTGAGATTGCATTGTTTGTCACCTGGAGATAATGTACAATGCACATTGACTTTTACCCACTCACGTCCCTATTTCAACTCCAAAGGTAACTTCAAAGTTTTATATGTGTACTGAATACAACTTTTAGGAGACGGAGAGACAGTCCGTCATTAGGACAGGACAGACTGACTGGCATCACATATACATGGACAGGGAGAGGATGGTCCATCTAGAAATGCAGATGAGCAAATTACTGGCAGCTATATTATATATCAGACATCAAAGTGTAGCAGCGGTGCCATTGGCAGCTGTGCTCTGAGGCAGGGAATTATGGCTATTTAAAATCATCATCGTTTAGAGCCATATTGATTGTTTTTTCTCCTCCTACAAGTCCCAAAGTCCCAAACTCTCCTTCCCGTTATCAGTCCTATCCTCCATCCCTTACTTGCCTCTGCTTTGGGAACCATTTTAGATTTCCATGCTAACATGTGCCGTGTAGGTCAAACTGCTAATATTTGGTTTGGAGATGAGATGTAAATTATAATAATGCATGCAATTTTCCCATAATTACGCAGACGCCAGATCTGCCTCTGTCTCTACTCACCACTAATTTTGTATCTTTCAGAAGTAAGAGAAAATGTCTGAAACTTGAAATTACTTTGGATCTTAACTGTGCTTGTAATATGTTTCTCAAAGAGTTTTCCTGAGGTACTTCTTTGTGAACCAGTAGTTGACTTTGTATTACTGGCAGTAAGTTTTTTAGGTCCATACATGTGGTCCTGGGTGACAGAAAAGGTGCAGCAAGTCGGCTGGCCTTTTAATACCTCATTATGGCTCAGATTAATGCAATCAAATGTTAGAGGGCAGATCTGATAAATGAGATCACTTAACTTTCCTGCCTCTCCAACCCATGGACAAATAGAAAGGCAGAAATGTAGATGGTACTCTGGTGTTAATGTGAAAATCAACACTCTTCACCAGTGTCTTATACTCAGTACTGAGGTCACATTATGTGATCAGAGTTCACAGCCTTAAGTGTCCACTTCCTATTGCACGATCCTGTCTAGAGGACTATATCTATGCGGTTAATATATGACTTTCAATGATGTGGCATGGACCTGATTAAGGATCAGTGTGAAATACCTCAAACACACACTTACATGTGTGAATAGGGTATTCAATGGATGATAAACACTGCTTCGGGCTTTGCCTCTGCCACAGGCATCTCAAGCTTCAGAGATTACTACTCTTAGTGATTGTTCCTTAATTGTGAGGATTTTTATCACTGGGTTTTTATAGAGGCTCAATTGCAGTTGCTCAAGAAACACAATCTGTAAATCGGAGAGGCCTAAGTGCTATCGACAGGTCAAAACTACACTGACATCGATGTGGACCGGCTTCAAAACATGAGGAGAAGATCACAGTGATTGCAGTGATAGTTTTTATGATTGACCCCTGCTGCTGTACCGATCAAAACGAAAACACCTTTAGATAACTAGTCATTTTGCCTTTTCCAATGTGACCACCTTTCAAAGTTTCAACACCAGACAACAAAAGCATATCTTCTAGTGTTTCTGTCCCGTAAGTCAACCAATCTGAAGACGAATTGTCGATTCTTCCACGAACCTGCTCCTGTGGTCCTTGAATCTCCGCTCCCTTGGTCATTGAAGCTCTGCAGTGACAGGGTTGCTGGGAGGCCATTAGTGAGATTGCCTGTGTGTGTGTGTGTTGGGGGGGGGGGGGGGGGGTTGTGGACACCTTCGAAGAGGAGGGCCTTCATCTAATCAATTTGGCTTAGTGGTCTGCCACTGAGCGGGTTCCCTGCAGTCAGCCAAGGCCATATAAAAGTCACTACAGCGGACGAGATGCACTGTGACATTGCCAACACAGGATATAAGTGCACATTGTTCACAGTAACCAACATTTAAGGTAGAGTGATTGTACAATGTTTCACAAAAACTGCTCAAATAAGACATTAGTTTTCATTTGGACTTGTTCTTGGGCTGTGTACGAATCAGTCGCTCAGCATTTTTGTCTTTTTAAGAGCGCTACCTCAGATTGATTTACAGCGCACGATCCTGTGGGGTCTTCTGTGGGATTGGCTGAATTCTGTCTGTGAAGTCTGTGATTGCCCATTATAGATAAAATGCCATGTTGAGGTTTGGAACCACAAGCAGCTATATATCTGATATCAGGCACTGCTACTTATCTGTCTCATCTGCCCTCTCTCTGTCTAACTGTCTGGTCCAAAACTACCTCTTTAATCTCTCACTTCAGTGGTGAGCCGGTGACACAGTCCCTTCAAAGAGCATAGATATCGCTAGAATCTTAGAGTTGATAACGGTGGGGGTGTACATCTGATTGGTCCTGTCTGACGGTTAACCCATCCGTCAGCCAGGTAAGTTCTTAGAAGCTTGCTGTTGATCTATTAATCGATTCATTATTTGAACATGGGACAAGGCCAGGTACGAATTGTTGTAAATATTATGACTGATGTATCAGCATTTAACTTTGTTGAGTCTATAGCCCTGTTTTTATCTAATATTAATTTTAACTTAGATGACTTGATCTCAACTGGACAGCTCTAAATCTAGATTGATTTGGATTAGATCAATCAATTCCCTGCTCTATATACAAATAAGAACATATGCCAATTCATTTCATGGAAGAAGGTGTAGTTTATTATAACCAGCAGGAGGCAACGGTGCTTTCCTGTGTTTTGTCTAATGGAATATCGAAAGAAATCAAAACTAAGCAGCCTGGGTCTATTGCGTGTTCTAGGTAAACCAACGATGTTTGACACAGTTGTAATAAATCTCATTGGGCTTTTCAAAATTTGTACAAAATCGAACATACTTTCACCTATTCAGAAGACTGTAATTAAAATATACATCTCACACTTCTAAATGAAAATGTCCCTTTGTGGGCCAGACAATCTACTAACGTGAACGAAATGATACGATCTCAATGAATCTTGGGTGCATTGAAATCAATTTTTCAGGCTTTCCACTTCTGATGAGATCACCCAAGGTATCCTCAAGCCATCTAGATTTAGTCAAGCACACAATTGACTGTTAATTATCATTTGCCCAAATACAGAGATATTAAACAATACTCCCATGCAGGAATAGCACTCAAATTTCTGCAAATGGCCCCTCGCTTTGTTCTTGAAAATCTATGGTATGATGATTTCTATGAATTAACTTTGAAAGGGTCACAGAAATGTAATGATACTCTGAACCTTTTGATTCCCTCAGGGACTTCAAAACAAAACAACAAAACTAGCAGTGAGGTATTTGCCCCCTCACCTGCCTCTGTAAAGCTGGTTTCTACAACGACAAAACTGTAGAGGAGAAAAATAATGAACAGATCATCCTCCATTTCTTGCTGAGTTTTATCAGAACAGACATTAGGATAACTAAGACATTTGTCAGCTGGTGTTCTTAGGTTTTCTTTTTGTTTATTTTTCTTTCTCTTGTTTAGTTTTGGCTATGTGCACTGGTGAGGAAATAGTCTTTTCTTTAGGGCTCTGCTTCTGCATTGCCACAACACTATCCAGCGTCATTGAACACTTGTCATGACAGGTTTATCTCCTCAGCTAACACTGAGCAAGACTGGAACAATTATTTAGCTTTGATTTTTAGTTCACAGTTATGTATTATATCTTCTCCAGTAATTCATTCATTAGAGTTAAAAGGGCCTATGTAAGCAATGCCCTGTGTTCTTATTGACCTGTAAATATGAATTAAATATATTATAAGGGAGGGATCCTGATTATTACTAATACAAATATAGAGGATGAGATTGAATGAAAGACTTGTATAGTGAATTACCGATCAAGAATTACACAGCTAACATACTCTGTGTGGCTACATCATAGTGGATCTCCATTCATATACTCAACCCTTATTCATCAACAAACCACAGCCACTCCAACCGTGCATAACACCTCTCAAAGTAGCTACGGAGTTGAGTACACACTCGGAAATGAGAATGTTGAGATAGCAAGCTCATCATTAGCAAGCTGAAAGCACTTATAATCCCCACAGGTCCCCCATGAGAGTGTGAACTGCCTTCCTCTACCTGACTTAGTGTAGAGGCTATTAGTTATGTCAACTTTTAATCATACTCCTGCTTGTAGAGGGGGAGGGAGGCAGGGGTGCCCAGGGTGGGTCTTTAAATTGCTGAGGAGTGGGCGTTCATTTTGCAGTCACTGGGAATATTAGTCATAAAAACACTCATACTGTTGTAATATCATACTGGCTTATTATGGCTAATTATTATGGCTAATTGTTACAACCGCCAGCACTGTTAAATGGTGAAGACAGTGTTTTGGTAATGAGGTGTGAAGTGCTTGGAGTGGTCAAAGTCTCCACTCAGCACCACTGGGAGTGTGCTACCAGTACTTTTCCTATTATTACATCTGCCAGTATCCCAATAAAGCCGGAGCTTGACAGCTGTATCATGTGGAGTGTGTGTGTGTGTTTGTTTGTGTGTGTGTGTGTGTGTGTGCGTGTATGCGTGCGTGCGTGTGTGTTTGTGCGTGTGTGTTGACTGCTTTATTACTTCCTGATATGGACTGAGATCAGTTTTGTGGGTCACTTGTGTCACACTTAAAGCAACACAGGAGCACCAAGGTCCTGATTGAGAAATAAAGTCGTTTACACTCTCTGACATGAAGACACAGACTCAAATGATGACTTTCTATAACCCCATGACAGGGAGCATGGGAGGAAGCCAAAGTTTGTTTGCACTGACTCTCTGGTCATCTCAGTTCCACAGACACATGGCAGAAAGACATTAAACAGAATTATGTGCCTGCCTGTTCAGTCTAGAATATGGCGTCTTTGTCGACGTCGGACTCAACACTGGACTCTTAAGGTTAACCACTATGTAAACAATCACATATTTATGTCATGTTTACAGACATCCTGTCCACAGTGGCATTTCTCTGAGCGATAAGCTAGGGGATAAGACTTTCCAGACACAGGATGTGTTAGCAGGAAACGTGATTGCATAGGTGACGAGTCCTCAAACTAGTTTTGTCTTGTTTTGACAGAGACTAAGAATAGGTGTGCACTCGTTTTCTCACTTTTTATCACAAACATATCACAAAGATCCTCTTCTCAAGCTGCAAATAAGGCCTCCAAATTAATCTTGACATGAACAATGTACAAAGGAAAACCAAAAGAAACGTGCTTGTAGTTTCAATCAGCAGTTTATTGGCATTCTTGTTTCAGTAACAGATTTGCTCTCACAAAAACTTACAATGTCTCACCAAAATTCCACAGTTACTGAATCTGTGGTTCATATGCAAGTGTTTCTTAACAAAAATGCAAAACAATTAGACAAAACTAAAATAAGAGATAAGAAAAATATGTTAGGCTTTAACTGAGAATGCATCACTCCAGCACTCATGTTAATAACAATGATTATACCTCAGAATAATTAGCATAATTTCTCAAGCTCTAACAACTTCTCAAATTACAAACATTTCAAACATGAAATGTTTGAACTATAAATATACAGTAATGGTTCTTTCCTCTCTGTCTCTCATTAGTCTGCGGTGTTTCATTTACAACGTTTATGACATGTCAAAAGAGGGTCACACTTAGCCAAGGGCAATGGCTCCTAGTCTTGCCACGATAAGTCCTCAAAGGATTATGGGGTGTTTAGCATCTCTTTGTCTCCAGGCGCTTCATCTCTGTGGACCCGCAAACATCCCCTGGAGTCCTCCACCCACCTCATTAGTCCCTTTGTAAAAAACCTCCCACCCTGTCTCTCTCCGACACCGATCATTCTCTTCCACGGGGAGGTCAGCTGTGAAGTTTGTCTGCTATGAAGCACACATGAGGGACGCATTCAGTGGCACGCACAGGCAGCAGCCACATGTGGTAGCACGCATGTGTGTTTTTATAAACTCAATTCTCAAGGTAGACAGGCATTTATCTACACCTGGTGATGCACACGCAGGCAGCATGCATTGTTGTGTGTTGTGCAGGTCGTGTGTTGACATTTTGTAGTTGAATGTGTTCACAAATTATACACACACACACACACACACACACACAATAAATAGAAACATGGACATGCTGCATGGTTCATCATAACAAGTCATGTGACTGCAGCTATAACAAGTCATTTCATCTCATTTTTCAAGTAGAGTTCCATCAGTGGTCCTGTTCAGACCTAGTAATTACATCGGATCACAAGTTAAAATTAAGCATTCAAGCATGCAAATGTGTCCTAAATGTGTCTTCTGTGATCAATTGTCTATGTGCAAATAATCACAGGCATCATTTCTGTTCCCGAAGACCAATTGATGTTGTTTTTACCTAGTTTGATTACACAGATTTTTTTTTCAATGTGTGTGTGTTAGTGAGGGACATGGGCGAGTTAGAGAGATAGAAAACAAGCAGCTGGGTACAACTGTACAATGATGATTTTTCCAATTTTAAGAAAAGTATCAGTCATTAGTGACAAAGCGTTAACATACGCGTGGTTCACTAAGGAACTGTAGCGGGTCAGAGGAGGGAAGCTGAGTAGGCGGCCCGTGTGTGGACCAGGACGCATTATCATTCATCCTTTTAAAATAATGTAGCTACATGCATCCCAGACCCCGTCCAAATGTGGTGTCACTGATTGTATCTCAGGACACATTTGGATGCATTCATGACCACTTGACATTATATCACTCAGAATGGATGTTAATACCAGGCCTGAACAGTCAGTGACAAAGCATTTCCCCGATATTAATTATGTGGGATTGTAACGATCTCATTTCATAGCATTGACAGACAAACAATTTTTCTTTATACTTCAAAATAGAGTTTCACTCACCAAGTTGCACAAAGTATAGTCAAATCTATGAAGATTAAAAAAGTGAGAACTATGCAATGAATATGTGGGGAAGTATCATGACTTGTGATACAACTGAGAGAGGGAGATATCTCCTTGACCACAGCCACAGTAAGTCGGTCCCCTCTCCTGTTTTTCATCGGATCCACACTGACACATTCCACTCCAAAGCTCTGACGAAATCCCAGAACACAAACCGATCATATTCCCATCTTCCTGAAAACACAATCATTTTCAGAGTACTTTCTTTGGCTCACCATCACAGCTTGGATGAAAGAACAACATTTGTCCAAACCCTGCTTGATTTATTGTTTTTTCTTATGAAATGGTCTCTGCCAACCATTTGACGTTAGGGGCAAATTAATTTGACAATATGCAGTTACTGCCCTGCAGACTTCCTTTATACTTGCAAAAGTTCCGAAACCACATCTTGGTTAATTGGAATAAAGCTCTAGGTAATGAATGTTAGCAGATAATGACACACCTGCTTTGTCATAGATCTGATAATGATTGATTATTGATATTTGTTTATATTTTCATGATCCTACAGGAATCAGAGAGAGAAAACATTACTAACCCACAGCAGCAAAGTCTTTCATAATCATACGCTGTGTGTAAGTCTTTCCTGCATTTTTCCAACCCGGTTGTTTTTCATCATAGCATAATACCATTACATCTGTCTCTAGAATAATAACACTTTATTGATACCCACAATGGAAGCATCCCTTCATTTCCTACATGGACATATCAGCACTTGGTTAGCTACAGGGAAAGACCCTGAAGCTGCTTTGGTTGTTAGTGTCTTATTCAAGCAGAGGAGATGCGATTCACATGTGGGATTGAATTCCTGCCCATTTCCTAAAGCCTGTTGGCCCAAATTGCCTTTGTCATGTGGACTTTGTCAAGTAGCAGATATCAAACCTACAACTAGCGGACTAACAGTATCTCCCTAGTGGGGCCTGAGAACAGTGTTTGGAGCACAGCCCAGTGGTTGAGCATTTGACTGCCTATCAAGTGACCTTCAGTTCCAATCAAGACATGATCCATGCAGACTGGGTTCAAGCTGTACTGCGAGTTAGTTTACACGTGCTGAATGGTCCTTGATTCAAAAACCAGTTGCATTGATCACACTTAATTCCTGCCTAACTAGTTTCCATACTTTTAAACCGATCCCACTTCTGCCATCTAGTCAGCATTCACAGAAGAAATAAATGGGAAATAAATGGGATAAACCAGTGTTGGGGTTTTATTTTTAGAAAAAGCTTTGAGTATCCTGTCAGTTAGTACTTTTACGGAATAAGTAAATCTTTAGTCTTCAAACTGTGAAACTGAAATTTTAAACAGACTTGATCTGTCATGTAATTTTAGAAGTGGTTCAGTTCACTTATTTCCACTCTGTATTCTATAAAGCAAATTTTGAATAGGGTTAAAACTCTAACCCTTAAGGTTATGGGACGGCCTGGGTCTGATGTAAAACAGAAAAAAGTTTCACAAGATATATTAATTAAAACTAATTAAAACTACAATCTTTTGTTCACCTTAATTTAAGTGTGCTTTTTGTCTGAACCTGGTACACAACCAGTATCCCACATTAAAGCCCTGCACTTCAACTTGTGTTTGACATCTCAATGTTAAACAAGAACTTAGTAGTTAATAAATATACAGCATCTTCTAAGAAACTTTTTTAACCTCAAACTTTTGGGGCTAAACTTTTGGTATGCCCATTTTAACCGAGACCAATATGGTCCGATTAATGTTGGGTCAAGTCCAAAGGACAAGAACCTTCATGTGTCAAGAATTAAAATAGTTACCAAAGTTCCATCTTAGCGTGACGGCACAATTTAGAGACAGTCATATGCTGAACCTTCTTAAAAAGGTTTTTTTAAGTGGAAGGGTCTGTGTCAAGACACCTGTGAAAGAGGCAACTCTGGCAAAATTCATGCTTTTCAACTCATTCTCCGGACTTCAGCACTTCAAGTGCGGTTGCAATTGCTGAAAAGTTACTGGCATATTCCATCATTCTCTGCACCTCACTGTGAGGTCAAGTTGTGACTAAGCAATGAGTGACTGAAGCATTTGACCTCAGTTAAAACCTTTCACTTACTCCATTTACAACTGAAAGAAACTCTGGCCTTTCCTTGTACTAAAAGAACATCGCCTCTTCCCTGTTCTAGATTGTAAAGTAATCAGTTTTACTCCATAACGCATCCACCTAAATCTGTGTAATCTAGCCTAGTGGTCTATATTGGCAGCACGAAGTGAGTGAGTGTAGTAATAATATATTGTTGCTTAAGTGTAGCTCATAGCACCTTTAACCTCTTAGCCTCACTCTGACTCTCATATAATTCCCGTCCAATCACGACTCCCCCACTATCTGAGCATTGATTTCATGAGCTTTTGTCATTATCACTATTATCAGTGAAACTTAGGACATTTCTTCCGACTCACGGCGCCACCCTGTTACCGAATTACACTATGTTGTTATCTTGAAACCATTAGGTTTTCTCAATCTTTCAAATGTCCATGAAAACATCACATGTTTTCATAATACTTTGTGACTAATCAGAGTGATGCATATACAATACCATCTGTTTCTTAGGATTTAATATGGACTTTTTCTGAAACAGTTCCCATAAAAGTTCTGCAGAGTTGAGTTATTTGTTTATTCTGCTCTGTGTTGTGGAAAGAGAGCTTCTCTGATATGTTTTGACTTTTTGAATGTAAACTAGTCTGACCTCATACATGCTGTTGTGTGTGTGTACGTGTGCATCTGAGCAGAAATAGATCTATGTGTGTTAGAGCTGTTTTAGCTGATTAGCATATGTTCTCAGTGGTGAATCCCAGCAGGCAGCTTTTAAACAGAAATTTCTCAGTTCATTCAACAACACATTTAAGCCAGGCCTCACACCATTGCCCATATCACTCCTCCCGTAGCACTCCTCTCATCTGTCCCACCAAATAACTTTCTGTTTTCCCCAATAAATCATCACAGGGTCCAGAAAAAGTTGGGGAGTCTGGTGAAAGTTTGCATTTGTCATCTTTGAAAAGAGCAGCTGGTGTGAGGATGTTTTTGTTCAGTGCCGAGGAAGAAGTTGTTCTTGCAGCTGAAATGTTTGCGATATGGATTTTGTGAACGTGCTGTCTGGAAGCTGCAAATGGAATGAGCTCCATGCTTTAGATGCTGTCTGACTTGCCAGAACCAGAAATTCATTCAATCACTCATCAGCCTCCAGTTTCCGCTCACACATTGACTGTGACAATTAAATTTGTTACTATCTAAACTTGTTTAGAGAAAGAAGAAGCAACACTTTGTTTCATAAAGTGATCCTGAAAAGAAACAGCTGACCACAGCGGAAAATGCATTTTAGTGGCTTGTATAGGCTGTCAGTCCATGCAGTAATTTTCACTGTTAATGTTGCTGCTTTGGAGATGTCTCCAAATAACTTTATATACTATCACATATGAAATTCACATGAAATACATTACACCTGTAATGCAAACAACAATGTACCTGACCATTCTGTAATCCTGCTGCACAAGAAGCATATCACGTAATCACTGCTAAAAAAGCCTCGTTATGGAAGTGATGTCCTAGGTTTGACCTACATTGCATTGTTGTATTATAAGCATTGATGGCACCATGGCAACATTGTAAAGGTTACATTTATAATCAGCCCATATCATCACAACAGGTAGAGCGCTCTATAAATGGTAAATGGTCTGTATTTATATAGCACTTTTCTAGTCTTGATGACCACTCAAAGCTCTTTACAGTACAGTTTGCCATTCTCCCATTCACACACACATTCTTGCAGTGCATCTATTAGCAGCACTTTTTTTTCCTGTGATGGTCAATTCAGGGTTCAGCATCTTGCCAAAGGACACTTTGGCATGCAGATGGGGAAGACTAGGATCAAACTGCCAAACATCTTGTTGCTACTGCTCTACCCCTTATTCACAGCCAACATTAAAATACAGACCATCTACCATATTGTTTTTAAAGATTATATTTACTACATTTGGTATATGAGCTTTGATATAGGATAATAGACAGCAGCGATCAAATTGAGGAGAAGACATGCTCTGTTAATTACTCTACTAGATGTGTGTCGTTTGTGAGCCAATGCTTTTCCTCAACAGTATTTACACTTAAAACAGAAGTATAGACAGAAGATAAAGTCTGAGTGGCTCTTACTTTGTGTTAAAGGTCAAAGTTTGACCCATGTGGTTTTTTACACCTTTAGCATTATTATTCACAACATTTTCTACATGTACAAATGAAAAATAACATCTTAGAAAAGTAACATTTCATTAAAAATGGCAACAGGCAAGTTTGTTTTACTTGAGCTTATTATTATGTAAACGTATCATTAAGTAAATGTTGACAGCACAAGGTAATGGCTAACAAATCATGACACCATCTGCGTTTAGATTGGTTCCTTACTGGCCTTTCACTTTGCACTTCTGTCTGCCAACAGATACAAAATTATGCAAAAATGGACACAAAATCGAGCATCTGTGTCTCCACAACATGGAATGAGGATAGCGCTCTTCTTTTCCCCGGTAACGTTCAGTAGTTTTCCTCAGGTAGTGGAAATGACTTAAAGTGGAACAACTTCGTAGAAACTGGAAACTTAACTTGTCAAAAGAAAAATAACCTCATTGTCAGAGGAGGCAAAGATGGTGAGGATCAATAGAAATTGTGCTAAAAAAAAGTAAACTCACAAAATGTGGTAAATATTTTTTTAACGGTCCAGCGATGTCCTATTTGGATTTTTTCTGGTGGTTCCCAGTTGGCCAGTCTTTCTATGGTGGAGAGAGCTCTGGAACTTGAGGTTTGAGTCGAACATTCGGTTGGTATCATTTCCTTTAGATCTGTGAGTAATGACATTTCCCAACTTATTATTAATACAACTGGGTGTTTTACTCTGCTTTAATCATAGCACTGAGACAAGGGTTTGGAGAGAAGCCAGGCTGATAGTCGTAGCCATGTTGCAATCTGCTCTATGTGACAGTGGCGCCAAAGGTAATATTATAGATGGACTAGTTTATGTACTGTGTATGTGTTTACCTTGGGTTAAGGAGGATGATGAATGGTCGGGGCATGTACAGCCTCAGAAATCTTTCCAGAACATACTTGTGAAACATGTGTGAGCATACTGCAGCTCTAAACCACTGCAGTTTGTTTTTTACAGCTAGTGAGCGACATGTTTCCTGCTGTGTTACATTTTTTAATGTTCATATCATATCTTAAGAATTTATTTCATACTCGAGTGAAAAAGCTTCTTTATTTTTAGACTACAACAGGGCACTGGGGGGACCTTTGGAATCCATATCAATAAAGTTGTTCAGAGTTCAGGGAATTGTTTAGGTTTCATTGCAGTATTTTTACAGACTGCCACCCCTGACGCCGACTAGAGCAATCGCTCACACTGAAGATAGATTTTAGGGGTGAGAATAGCTTTTGGTTGGGAGAGCTCCAGCAGTAGCAGCTTTTTAATAATTTCTGTGCAAGTCAAGATTTGTTTGCAGACCTAAACTGAATCCTAAACTGTGACAATCACGGCAGCTCTGGCCTTGCTCTACAACTCCTGGCTCATGATATTTTCAGAGCAGTGTTTTGTTTTTGGAGAGTAACAAGATAATTTAATACATTAGTATTCAAGTAAAAAATCAGTTAATGGAAAAATAGAGATCTATATGGAAAATACCCAACAGTTGGTTTAATCTGAGAACCACTGGATTCAAGGAGAATAAGGGCTGATCTTGCATAACCATAGCCCCAAATGTTGATTCAGTGTTTACCAGTGTCAGTATAAATATCATGTGCAAGTTTGCACTCAATCATATGAGCTCACATGCTAACACAAAAACACAGATGCGCACTCTTAAGTTCACTAGTCGTGTTAGTCTCTGGGATCTCAGCCTGAGAAGAGCCTCGACCTAGATGAGTCAAGCTAGTGGACTCCCTCTCCTCCATCGCCACAACCTTACCTAGAGACTGTGACGCACACACACGCACACGCACACACACACACACACACACACACACACACACACACGCACACACACACACACACACAAACTCATATAATGGTGTTATTGTTGCTTTGCTGGAGGCCTCATCTCTGAGGGCTCGATGAAGGTTGACATCTTCTCCTCTGTCTCCCCAGTAAATAGTCTGTATTGTCTTTCTGTCAGAAGGAAAGAATCTGTTTCTGCTCCCCTTTATTTCTTGTTCAAAATGAAAACAGGATGGTTCACTCAGAAACCCAGTGGGAATACAGATCTCCCCCGTCTTATTGTTTGACTCACAGACTGTGATAGGACATCATACCAACACCAACACTGCCATGATTGACATGTAAAGTTTGATATGAAAGATAGGACTGACTCTGAACAGATTACCACTCACGGGGTATACGGTGGCTTCTTTATTGGTAAAATACATAGGAATTACTGCAAATTAATTACTTATTCTTGAACACAGGGTATGAGATCAATTAGATCTCATCACATCTGAGCCAATGACCCTTCAAAAGTCAATTTTGGAGAGATGACCACAGCACTGATTTGCATAGTGACACATAACTCAGTTTTAATCAACCTTAATAAGAACTGGATATTATTTCCTGCAAAAGCCAAATAGTATTTTGATGAGTTTGCCAAACAAGCTGCTGTATGGAGAACTTCACCAGAGAATTTGAGTAGTCTTCCAAAACGGTAATTTGAGCATGAACCAGTTGAAAGGTGAACTGATAAATGACCAACAGTAACATATGAGTTGATCGTATGTTTTTTTTTTTTTTTTTTACTATTAGTCACAGAGTTACAGTCTTTTCTGTTTCCCCAGAGGGAGAGGCAACATTTTATCGTGGCTCACTAATGCAAGTTTATTGATTTAGTTTTTCTATTATGAATATGAAACACCAGAGAAACTAGCAGAGGCTGTTTTAGTCAGAAGCAGCTACAAGATGCTTACATCTTAAATTTCTCAGAATTGAATAGGACATGAAAACAAGAAAATCAATACATTTTGATGTACTTATGTGCATGTACACAAAGGCTCACATAGGCACACATAGAGCTCTTTACAAACGTACATCCACATACACACAGGCACACACAATGTATAGACAGAAGGGCAATTAAGCTGAGGAGGGGTTTTGTTTTCATAACGGCTCCTTTGCTTTAAAGTGTTTTTCCATCCATCTATTGGATTTTATCTTCCACTCTGAGAAAAGGTCAACAGTTGATGTTTATTCACAGTTTGTCTCTTCTCTCCATCTGTCATTACATCAGATTAGAGTTTGCTAAACACTTCTCAGGAGTACTTTAAGTTCTATCTTGACCCTGTTTAGCCTTCAGTTGATCAGCATCCTATTTAAGTCTTCTACATATTTCATCTCTTTCTCCACAGTCCTGGTTCCCACCACACCAAAACTGTCTTGTTCCCCCCAAAATGGAACGTTTTCCCCCCCTTGCATGATTCAGGTCAGGGTGTATTCAGTGGAAATCCCCCCTCGCTGCACACAAGGGACATCAATATGTAGTCGTGGTTGGGGAGAGACTTAAAATGGCTCAGTGCCATAATTTATTCAGACATTGAACTGGCCCCGGCTTGAAGAATTCAAAGTAGCCCAGGAAAAATAGCTTTTAGATGTTTCATGAAGCCTTGGTCGCATGGCATTTATATTTAAATCAGTTTGATGTGAAAGCAAAGACTCAGAGTATGACAGGGCCGGAGGGCCACGAGAGAAAAACCCACTAGACTGAATTCACCACTGGTTGGCTGATAATGCGTATTTGCCTACTTTATGCAGTCTTTTATATTTAAATTTTGGTGGTGAAAACCTAATCAAATTTATTCCATCACCTTTAGCCCACACTTAACAGGAAAGTTCCCCATGTGGAGGCATTATAGCATGTTGTATTTTGTAGTGTTCAGTGCGCTGCATATGTTCTCTTGTAATCGTGTTAATGCACCTACACTTCCAAAAGCCGACCCCTCATTTTCTGATTAAAGGGTGAATCCACACATCGGAAAACAAATGTCTGTTTTACAGCTCCTCATGGGTCAAACTCTCTAGCATGTTCTTCTGGTGTCACCCTAATCAGTGGTGTCAGAGATGGTGCATTTCATTTGACAGCTGACCACAAACCTCTCATGCAACATCATTCTTCACTGTTTCAATCCACAAAACTGCAGCTTTGAGTTATTTGCAATATCATACGAGAACAGGCATCAGCTTGTTATTGAAATGTTTTTGTGCGGATCAAGTAGTTTCTTCTTCTGCTGTGGATTTGTCCTTGTATTATTGTTGAACGTCAGTACAAAAATAGAAATACACTCTTTCTGGAATAGTTAGAGTTTGACAACAAAGAGCCAATAGTTACCTTTTTCACTTGACTCCTTACACAAACCTTTCCTGCTCAACTTCTTATTACCTCTTCTGAGTATATAAGATCATATCCAATTTGGAACTAGTTTCTTGTTTTGTGTTTTTGAAGCCCTATATGGCAATTAAGTCACTGGTAGAATATGAATACACTTACACAAACACACGCACTGATACAAAGTCTATCCTTAGCCTGTCCTCTCTATAGTCTTATCAGTATGCTGAAGCAGAAGCTCCATTACCTTGAGTTGGCAGCCAGTCAGGGCCCCTCCCCTCTTTCCAGGTATACTAAGGACCCTCTTTCTGTACTGTGCCATTTCAGTGATTGGAAACTTCCACAGCTAATACATTAGAGCTGACCCCCATGTCTTTCACCACTAAGTTAGAAGCTTCTTTTTTTTTTGCTGTATTACTAGAGCCACTTGAGGAAAATGTGGGGAGCTTGAGTGAGTTGGATATAACTGTAAGTTTTTTTTTTATGACCAACTTGAGTGATGATTATAATGAAAGTATGTGTAGTTTATTTATATTTTTTTATACTGTGCAACCTGCAGAAAATCATACAACTGGATAGGACTGAAGAGGATCATCATCAGGCAGTTAAACATGAGTGATGAGCATGTCACATGACACAAGCTGACAGGTTGAATGTTCTTTTTTAATATTCAATTCAATCAATTTTACTTGTATATCCCCAAATCATAACATACATTATCTCAAGGCCCTTTTTTATATTAAAGTTGTGACCTTAAAATTATACTGAGGAAAAATTTTATCATTAACTTGAGGCTACCTCCAGCAGAACCAGACTTAATGTGAGCGGCCATCTGCCTCGACCGGTTGAGCAACTAAATCTACACTCGGGACAATCGATCAACAAGGAGGCATCAAGTGGACCTCAGAGAAACAATGGTCCAATCTCACAGGAAAGGAAAATAGCATCCTGTAAACAGTAAATTAAACGTTATGGTGGAGAACTCGGTGTGAGGTAGGCGTTGTTTTAAATAACAGACTTGATTATATATGACAGTTACCTCCCCTCAGCCAATAACATCAATTCTCCCCATGGCTGATTAGACCACACAAACTGCGCGTTGGACTATTATTAGTATTTGGTTTGGAGTTTCAAATTGGAGTTGGATAGGGTCTTGTTTTTTTCCTAAATGAGTGCCTGAATCTTGGAAAATGGTTTGTGCATATCCATTTCAAACCTGTAACACTTAGAATGGGTGTTTCACCGTTTGGCCACTGCATGCTATTGTTAGACCAGTCATTGTTTAAACATTTGCTGACTGGTATGAGACACATCTAGTTGAGCTTCATTGGTTGTAATTGGATTTTTCGGAACGAGAGATGAAGACATGTTTGGATTTGCACTCAAATGTCCTCACCTTCACATTAGGGAGTGCTCTAAAGTCATTTACAGCTGCTACAAATTCTCAACAACTATCTAACTGGCTTTATTCTCATTATTAGCTGATAGCAGTGCTTGTTGCATGTTGTTGGTTTTAATGCAATGGCCAAGACATCGACTCACAGTTTGTTCCTTCCTCATGTACATCAAACTGTTTGCAGATCCTTAAGCCATTGAAACAACAAAAAAACACAGCTGTGCCAATCCAATTGATCAATTTGAGTAACCCTACACCAGTCAGAAAGATTCTGCAATCTAATACTAACTAAATGACTTTAATATTGACTTTCCTGCTGTGTGTAAATGGCCATGCTTTTCTCCCCAATGATTTACACGCTCATATATTTCTCCTCCAAACAAGGTGAATGTGAAAGATAAATAAAGGAAGGACCAATACGAGGTAATAGCCCCCAGAGAGTCTGACCTTTCCCTGTGGTGAATTGTAGTGTGTGTACATCTCTATGACCCTGCGCCCGGCCATAATCCCTCACTACGGGGGCTGGATTAGGGCCTCGTATTATTAGCCACCACCCTCCCGCCGCCCCTCTAGTGGTCTCGCTCTCGCTTCAGCCTGGATCGATGGCTGGCTCGGTCTGAAGTGGCAGCTCCGGTTATTAAACGTGGGACCAAGCAAACCCTTTGGACTGCCGGGGTAATCCCTTCACAAATTAAGTCGATGAAAATTGGTCAGGGAGAATGGAGAGTTGAGAGAATCTTCATATTGTGACCTTCAATAGAGAACACACAAACAAGCAGACAATAGGTAACAGCTCTCTTATTTATCATATGTTAATCTGTAAGCATTCTTCCCCCTATGGAATAGCATTTTATTAAAAAGAGGACCTCTCTGAATTAAATCTTGTCAATGTTTAGATACTAGGAGCATCGTCAAACTGCCAGACATAATAAATTGATGTGTAAGCATCGATCCAAAAATGCTTAGGACACATTTTCTCCCTCACATAGAGTAAATCTTTTATAAATCTACTTACCTTAATCTGTGAGGTTTTGTAATCTTGAAGGAAATGCATAATCAGCAAACATGAGATTATTCGATGAGATTGTCAGACATGGTTGCCTAATCTAGTTTTGTAAATTTAACATCAAAATAATGTCCACTAAGTTCAGACTCTCCTGACTTGTGTTATCTACAGTAGTTTGATTGCATTAAGTCAGTTTGTGTGTATTTTTGGTAAGAAGGATTGACATTTAAAACAAATAAATACTGAGGGACATGTTGCTTTGTTACATCTGGAAGCAATCATGTTGCATAAAGTAATATAGATGCTGTGATGGGTTCCATAGACCCAGATCGATGTCCAGTAAGAGCTGAGCTTTGATATATTCTGGGAACAAGTGTAACAAGTGTCCCTATGCACACAGAAGCACGCACATAACAAAAAAGCGTCATTAAGCCATAGTATATTATTATATAACGTCAAAGTCAATCATAAGGAGGCTCACTGAATTGGAAAAAGTCCAGATGACACAGTTATTCAAATTTGTCTTTGAGCTATTTTTCATTCAGTTTCTTTGTTTTGTCTCTCAATGTTTCTTTGAGGGTATAATTCAGTCTATTCCTTGCTGTGTTTGTGTGTGTGTCGTGTCTCAGTCTGTCATGTAGGATAATACCCGACATTAATTACCCCCGCTGTCTGAGGTGAACGTCACTAGAGGCCTGAACTAGATGTGAACCAGCCGTTACTGAGAGCGGGCAAAGTCTATTAAATGCCATTATTGAATCTTCAACCCAATTTAAGAGTGAACGCACAACAACTGGTCGCCTGGCTTCTAGCAGGGGTTTCTTTACTCAATTCCCAGCCTCCTTTGAGTAAGTCTACTGACAATGGTCCAAACAAATGAAACACATTTGTAACAGAGGAATACAGGCTATATTTAAAGCTTCTGGTGTGCTACTCGTGCAGAGAGGGTTCAGTCAAACTTTATCTGGAGTTAGTTTGGGGAAGCTTTACAAGCTACCTATTACTGCACAAGCAGCAATGTTTCCCTAACGAGAAATACAAAAATATTGACTCAAGTTACTTATGAAATTTATATTTAAAACTTCTTTTTAAATTTGTTAAAAAAAATAAGAGGAAGGTGTTCATGCTTTAGAAAAGAGACTGAAACATTTTTAAATCCAGTTGGCAGAAATAAGGTTTTATCAAATACAGTTTAATGTAATTGCAGGCAATACAAGGCATAATTCTATATTTTCAAAGGTGATTTCATCGCCATGACACTATCTTTAAATGTAGTGAATGCAATTAATCCAGTATCCAGAGGCCATTAGTGTAGCATCCTGTGATTCCTTAATGTAATGTGACAGCAAATAAACCGTGGATTGTTTTTCTTTGCACAGTCCTGTCACAAGTCAATATTAGATGAGATTGTAAAAATGATAGAAACAACAAATCCTTATTACTATTATGTTGTGAACAGGCTGAAGACATACGTTTTCTATGCCAATGAAGTAAAATATGATCAAGGAATAGTTAGAGGTGTTTAACTTGAACACTTAAGATTTGGAAATTATGCTTTCGGTTATATCAAGTTGCATGTTCATAGACTGCAGACTTTTTGGCATGTGATAGCATGTAATTGATGAAATGGCCACATTCAATTAAGGTGAGCTAGTGTCAGGCTCCTGGTATTGTGCAAGGCCGCTCACTGGCATTGGTTAAAGAGCATCTAATGGAGCGGAGCCTTGGTTAACAAATGAGTTTCACCTGGCCTTCTGTGACAGGTTGCAGTCAAAATGACCAGGATGCTCCGAGTCTTTGCTCAGGAAGGTTCCTAGCTGAGTGAAGTGACCAGGAAGTATTTATGTGGCAGGATGATAAGAAGAAGTCAGATTCTCCACATTCTAAAAATGCTCCAGTGTTTCCTTTCTCATCTGATTTAGCACAATGGACCATCCTTTGTTTACTCTCTACTTATTTCAGAAACCTCTGTATGTCTGTCCATCTGTCTGTGTTGTATCTTCTCACCTTCACACTTGGCATGTGTAATTTTAAGGGCCCAAGAAAGTGCAGTGTTGAATTTGGTGCAATGTGGACACACAATACATTAAATATTAATATTCGTTGAATAAACAGGCGACCAGGGGTGACATATTTACATACGTGACATTGTTTATCACCTAACTTTGATAAACAGGTGATTAGGTTCAGCAGCGGTGGCTCAGCGTCAGGGATCTTTACTGAATCCTGCAACCAGTGTTTTCTTGCCATGGCTTAAAAACTGCAGGTCACTTTCCATGTTCAGGAAGACAGTTTTACCACTTGCCAAGAACACAACCCCATTCCAATCAGGCATGTTTAGAGAAGACGCTGCACTAGTGAAAGGAAAGGCAATGATATCATCCCGCAATATATTGCAGCAGCAGCATTGATGGAGTCATGTCACAACATCCACTGTTAAAGTAGATTTCCTCGGCACAGCAGTTGTGCCTTTGATTTTATAAGGACAGCAGTAAATTCTCTTTCACATCTTTCCTCGACCGCAACATTTATCATCAAGGTCAAGGAAAAGTTATAAGACCTTTTAGTCTTGGATTTTCTACCACAGCTCCTGCCTCTACCTCCTTACGATATATCTCACAACTGTATATGACACAATATTTTCTGCATGGTCACCTTATATTGACATTGGTTGAAGATTTAGAGGTTATAAGTGGTTTATAGTTAAAAAAGCCTCAATTCCCACATGGATTTGAAACCTTAAAGTAAAGGGTTAGAGTCCTGACCGCTGAATTATCTGCTAGGCGAGAATAAAACAGTCAGAGTGGGGGTGAAATAAGTTGAAGGGAAATATTAATGGAGAGATGGAGGAGGAATGTTTCTGGAAGTATTTGTTTGACAATAACATAAAAAGAGGGTGTGATTCTTCTGACTGCAATATACAGGTACTGACAAACATGTGTTAATCTCACCTTTATATTTAGAATTCAGTCACATAATTATACCATCTACGTCCCCAGCTACTCTGCAGGCGGTCTTAAGAAACACTTACAGTTGTATTGCACAGTCTTGTCACAGCATTAAATACGCATGAGTTGCGGCACAGGGTAAGCCATGATTAAAATGTGTCGCTTCCTCCACTAAGACTTGTCTCTGGTGTATCAGATGGAAGCTTAGCACTGGCATATGCTCACTGCAATGATCCGCCGATGGATGACAGGTGGTTATCCAACTATTTGCATAATTACGGGTGCAAACGCGCAGACTGCGAGAATGTCATAAACAAATCCATATGGCCTTTTGGGAAAATCAAGATGATTCACACCACGGCTCACAGATATACTCTACTCATCGTCTTCCCTGTGTAACAGGCATCAGCAGGATTTCTCGCTGAATGTTTTAACTGAGTGTGAAGTGAGGAGCAACTTCATTCCCTCTACTTGTTTTGGCAGCTCTGTTCAAATGTGGGAACTTTATACTCGGTTGCAGTTGTCGATTGGTTAGTGCGGCAGCTGTAATACGGTCCAGTGTTTCCTGTGCAGTTTTCTTCTAGTGGTTTGATTGCTGAGGTAATTTTGAGACTCTGTTTCAATCCCTGGAAACTGTCCAGTATCAGCTTCAGTTGCTAATGCGGTATTTGTAAATGACCCTTATCTTGAGAGTCATTCCTGACTTGTATGTGGAATTTTCGCCCCAATTATGATTATTTTTAGAGTGGCCATGCTGGGCTTAGATGGTCATTCACACATTTGTTTCATAGCTGTCTAGGTAATTTTCCAGCTAAAACTGAATTGACATTGTATTTCTTTCACTATAGCAGGACTCATGCCAAGCCTAACCTTCATAGTTGAGTTGTAGTGTTTCCTTTTGGGCTCAGTAGGGTTTTTATAAACACAAAGTCCTTATAATCACCACTTCCCATGTCTCAGCTGGACTGTTGGGGCTTGTGGCCAGAAAGAGCAGAAAAGTGTAACTGTTGGAACACTGACTTTGAAAGTGATCTGCTCTGTAAGAGGATAAAGCAATAAGTGGTTTGTTGTTGCTGTAACTCTTTTTTCCCCGTTCTACTTATTTCCCCTCCACAGACATGCCTCTCCACGTCCGTCCCAGCAGCGATCCCTCCCTGACCGCTGATGTCCAAGTCGGTCCAGACGAACCGTCCAGAAAGAACCCAAGTCGCTGGTCCACAACTGCTGGCTTCCAAAAGCACAACCACAGACCAAACACAAGCACTGGCACTGGCAGTCTGGAACGAAAGGTAACATATTACATATAACTTATCATATACATCTGCTCAGGGTCTTTACCTTGACTTTTGACTGCTATTCAGAGAAATACTCCAAAGCTACTACATAGTGTGAAGATTGTTACAAAGGTGTCAATTTAAAAGGCAATTAAAACTCAACAAAGCACAAAAATAACTTTGCATAACATTTTGAATCCAACAGCACTGATTCTCTTGTATCTTACCTTGAAGCTATTTTTCACATTACTTCAGATAAACTGCAGCAACGTCAATTATAATGTCAGAGATAGTGTTCTCTGCAATCTTCTAACCTCCAGCAACCACCTTTTTTTAACTTCCTCACTTAGCTTTCTTCTCTCATTTTCACTCCCACTCTCCTCTGCACCCCGAATCAAAGCAATAACCATGGCATATGAAACCTGTGCTGCCCTGCTCGCAGATACCCAGCAGTGGCATAGATAGTCCTTATCTGAAACTAGTTCATTCTGATAACGCCCTTTCTTGTCTTCCAAAAAGACGAGCACAGATTGTTAAACACTTTTCGTTTGTTCGAAATTCACCTTTTCTGCAGCTTTAAGCCTCTGATTATGAATCCTAAAAAAGTGGAGCTCAGGTTTTTCCCTCCCGCAGCTTCCAAGAAAGAAGGGAAGCCAATTAACTTCTAAAATGTCCGACCCATGTGGTGCTGATAGACCTGCACTTCTTGCAAAGAAAGAGATATGTTCCCAATGAAACAGGGAGGTTAAAAAGAGAGAGATGATTGAGTGCTGAGAACGTGACATAGCAACCCTCCATGTGATTAGTTTGTCTGAGAGCGTTGCCTGATAATCCTATTTAAAGACACTTTAGTTTTCAGAGACACGACAATGTAACAGCACACTGCTGTGGGGGCGGAGAAGAAAGTTTGGGGTGAAATGGTTGTCAGACCTTTTCATTTCCTCAGAGAAGCTTTCATCTTGGTCCATGTCAACTGAGCAAATATGTAAGAATGTTTGTGCCTGAAAGATAAGGAGAAATCTAAAAGAAGAAAACCACAAGTGTCAATTAATGCTCTTTCGGACTGTTTAATGTAGTTAGGCCCTTTTTCGCTGCCCTGTGGCTCCCACTCTGCAAAATATTAATATCTGACTGATCTGCAATGACTACTGAATAACTCAAAAAGACAACTTAGAACATCCTTTGTTTTTAAAGCAGGGCCAGATCAAGGGAGGCAACGGCCCAAGCTGAAATGTTATTTGCTGCTGAACAGCCCCTGTCTTGCCAATCAACATTTTCATAAATGAACTAGTTACCGCTATACCACATAGCTCTCTTTTCAAGACTTCCAACAATGTCTCCTTTAACCTTCTATCACTAGCTTCAATTTTCAATCCAAAACGATCTGCAATGTTCAGCAATTGATCTTTGGTGCATTGATTTAAGCGCTCCACCGAGGGAGACTGAACAACGTCATCCACTGTCACCATCCTGGGTATTGTGCGCTTTAAGAGCCTCTTAGCTAGCAAACCAAACAAAATACAATACAAGTGTCCCCCTAGCCTATATAAACCCCAGCTAACTCCACCCTCTTCGTGTGCCGGTTGCGGAGGATTTCTACGCACTGAAGGCCACCGCAAAGGCCTAGCTCATACCAAAGGGGAGGAAAGGCAACCAATAACTGGCTACCCTCATGCCCCCCTTAGCCGTGCCCCCGAGTCGAGATATTCAGTACGAACTTCTCGCTACTGCCGCACCTGACGCACCTAGCCACCCCCCGGCCTAACCCAACGAGCTATATTACCCAGGCAGCTAAGCGCACCTACCAGGGACACTCGTATCAACAAATACAAAAAAAAAACAGCCAGGCAGCTTTTGACGTCCCAAATGACGTTTACTTAGCTGCACAACTACCAGAAATAAACAACTCTCCAACCGCACAAAATGAACCAATCAGCTACCGTACTGTACTGAAATAAACAAACCTAATCAAATTAACTCAAATTTAAACAGATTAATTCAACTCATAACAATTAACTGCATCTCCCCAAAGTCCGAATAACAAGCCTGTAACATTGCTTTGTCTACTCACTGGACTGTTTACCAAACAATGGAACGACGGAACCTCCATTCACAAATCCAATACAGGAGGGAGACTAAATTGACTCTCCAAACTCACTGTACAACCAAATTACCGGACGAGCCCCCACTTTGTTACGCACCTGGCCTAGGGGCGCCAGGCTGCACAACAAAAAGACGGGAGACAACAGTTTCTCAATCCAAATAAGTATTTATTCAAACCAAACGAATCCTAGTGCTCAACTTATAATAAAAGTATGGGATGTGGAAGTCAGTAAGTCCGTATGGGGGAGTGTGTATGCATGAGTGGATTATAGGTGTGTGTTGTTTCAACATAAATGTTGAAAGGTGTGCATGGCTATGGAGCTGCAAAAGAACAGAGAGAGAAGGACTGGGGAAGCAGACTCTTATAGGGCGTTGGCACCCGGGCCCAGGTGCACGCCAATCACTCCTAATGACCAATCAAGTAGGTCTCTGCTCCCCAGTCCTAGAAACAAATGGAAGACACAACATACAGGAAACCGTCACAATCCTAAATATAACAATGTATTGTGAATTTTTATTTTCCAGGCTTGTCTAAAGTCCACATTGTCCAGATTTTTGAATATATTCAATGATGTTTGGCTTTGCTCAAAGCTATAGAGCTAACAGTAAACATTACATGAAATTTGTAACTTACTGAATCAGGATATTTTATGGACATATAATAATCATATAATAATAATCAGGTCAAATAATCAGCCCCTCTGTGTAGAAATATGGCCCCTTCATGGCTCCTGATTTAAAGAAAATATACACCACTGTAGTAAAGTTAAGATGTGATTGACAACCTAATTTCTCATATATTTATGACTAAAATAATATTTCTAGATACGTTTTTCTCAGAGTTTGACAGGGCCTGAGTGAAGGTAATGTTCTTATATCCTATTAGGTTCTTGACTCCTATCTGAGGCAGGTGATCAGTTATCTGAATTAAATCAATTTCAGTCATCTTCCTGTCACTGGCGACCGGTATGACAAGTAATGAGCTAACACCGGGAGCCTGTCATTTTTATTGTACAAATTCTGACAGGGCTATTAGATTTTTTTTCAATAAAAACTGAGTCCTCGTAATCCTCAGTATCTCTTTTTCAACTGTCACGTATTCGCAACGGGTTCAGGATAAAGTCTATTTTTATGTAATCAGCAACAGATGTTGAAGGCATTGCATTGACTGTGATATATTTATGTCTTGGTGCTCCCATTGTTCTTAAAGCGACCATACATCAGTGATAAGCGCTGCCAAATGGATACAAGCCATATACTCACCATACACAGACTCTCTCTGTTGTCTGGCATCATTTCACACAACAGCCATGATCAATTTAATTCGGTTACGGCTGAGTCAGGTTCAGTTCTGCTAAATCTCCACAATATAGGCAAGTGGGAATCCTCAGTCATCAGGTAGCACTGTAAACTCATCACGTCTCCAGATGACTTTACAATACCTCATAGTCTGAGTTCTCCACGCTTAGCAGTAACTAAAGGGATTAGCCAGTGGATATGAACTTGTTGATTTACTGTTACTTCTCTGCTATCTGGGTTTCTCTGCATTTTATGATCTGATGTGTAATAACATTTTGTTGAGAGAGGTCCTTGGTCGCGGCCTGTTGTGCGGTGGGGGACCGAGGCTGTGATGGCTATTACGGGCTGTCTCAGTTGAGCCCACATGTCCGGGTGAGTTTTACAGTCCTCTCTGCAGTGCTTCCTCAGTGCGCCCCGTCATGCCAAATTCAACCGCATTAAAACACACATGGCTTATTACAGCATCCGAGGGATAGTGATCTGTCTCCTTTTCTTTCACTCTCTGTTTTTGGATCGTACAATGGAGTATTAGGGCTATGTTGAAGAAAAGAAAACTCTGAGATTACAAGAATGAAGACGTAATATCACAAGAATAATGTCGTCATTGAAAAATAAAGTTCTAATATACAATAGTTAATTCTTAGTTAACGGGAAACATAAAATTATGAGAATAAAGTTGTGATTTGGCAAGAATAAAGTAATATTATTATCAGAAATTTTTTTAAAACATAAACAAAAATTGTAAATTTTTGGAATAACAGCAAAGAGAACACACACGCGCCATAGATTCTACACTCTCTGGATTCACAATTTTGAACCATCTCTTTGTGAAACTATGAAACCCCTTTGAGTAAAGTGTAGATATAACCAGTATAAAATTAAAGAAATCTAAACTCCGGTCTGTCCCAGTCTTTAGCTTTTTTTCATAACACATCAAACATTAAATGATTCTTATTCTTTGTTTGTCTTGTTTAATGTCTCTGCTGTGATTTTAAGTATTAATTTGCTTTTATTTATTTTCACACATCTTTAGCCACCTTGACCTTTAATCACCGGGATTTCAAAGCCAAGGCCATAGGGCCCGGAGTGTAATCAAGACTACTTGTGTGTGTTTTTGTGCTTATGGCCATTATAATAAGTCAGCTGGTGTTTGACACAACCTTGGCTGGAGCCTTTCAGAAGGTGCTTTTTGTGTAATGTAAGAGCTCAGCTGTGTCTGTGTCATTATAAACGGCCTCTTATTAGAGGCTCAGGTTTAGCTGTGGGGGGGGGGGGGGGGGTGAGGGGTGAGGGGTGAGGGTGAAATGGAGTGAGCATTGCATTAACAAAGCAGTATCGGTGTGTGGCACCGCTCCAAGACAAACTAACCAACATCCACCACATAGCGTCTGTCACGTAGCTGCGTTAGACAGCGCTAATCCAAAAAACTGTCAGGCCAAAAATACAGAGGATGGATCAGTCTTTGAAATTGCTGATAAAGGATTTTTTCAAAAAGGCGATTATGCACTTAGTCATTTCTTTGTTGCAGCAGTGGTATGATCCATGTAAGTGTGAGTCAATCTTCTTCTGACAACAGTTTCTGTGTCATACTCAAACAGTGATGTTAATCTCTCCAACACCTCCTGTTCCTCCGCAGGGCAGAGGAGCTCATGCCTATCGTAGTCTTCCACGGGATGCGAGTGGCTGGTCCACTCAGTTCCAGAGAGAGCTGACTAGATCCTCCCTGAGCGCCAACCATCCAATGGTCGACCAGTGGCTAGACAGACAGGACCAGGTATAGTTCTATTACATCTTATTTTCACAAGGCCTAATCACAACATATATTATCTTGGTATTATCCCATTAAGACCTAAGTCACAAAGGATAAATTCCCTTTAAAACCTAAGAATTGTGTGAAAACAACCATACAAAACCAAGGGTTCTCTGAGGAGGACTGACAGCATTGCCAGCGTTTATAAGATGTGCATGTCTTGGGGCCTCTGAAACAGATAGGACATGAACTAAAAACACTCATAAGCTTAAACCAACAAAGCCGGAAAACTTGCCTAGATCCCTCTCATTCTTTGAACTCCTCCTCAAACACCTACAAATATGTAAAAAGTTGCAAATATTTTTGTCTACCTGCCACAGCAGTCCATAGCTTCATGCTCTCTTGCATAGCAACTACTCCTGTGAGTTCTATACAGAGATAGAACAGAGCACTGCTACTTAATCATTAGTCAGTGTTGGAAGATTTACTGGTTTTGGTATTTGGAGAAAAAAGTTGGATATGTGAATTACTTGGAGAGGAACCAGGTCAGAAGGTTATTATTATATGGATACAAGAATAATTATCATAGCCACTCAGCAGCCATGTTCCTTTTAAGAAATAACTTACTGAGTGCCAACAACATTTACCATATGCCCTAAGGCAGCATGAGTAGACTTGTCTTGCACCTGTGTTTATACCATCAACCTGCAGATGATCTATTTCTGTAGGTTTCATACCGTCCTGCATTGTGTCTTATTGTATCATATCCTATTATAGTGTCACAACAAGGTAACCACAGTAAAGACAGATGACAGAGCAGTGATTACAGCGACACTCACTCCTCACTGCTTAAGCCAACGAGAAACTAAAACACTGACTGATACCAGATTTCATGGTACAAGTGTAATTCAGTTGTATGTGGCAGTACTTTTTTATAAAGTAACATTGTACAGTCTTAGTCATTGCCAGTCTCCTTGCTTTACACGTCCTCGCTCCGTCGGCACTTTGTGATTGTCTCACTCCGTGACTGGTCCCTCTGCTCGTCAGCCTGTCAGAGGAGCAAAAAAAAGTTCCCTTTAAAAGTTATTAAAAGTGACAGAAGCTCTCTGCTGGGAGAACAGGAATGACCTTGGGAGGTGTCAGAGACGCTGAGCTCGACGTGAGGAGTTTGCCTCTCAGTCTTTTTCTCATCGCTCCCTCAGCCACCGGATCTGACCCATGTAGGAGGTGTTTAATTGATCTCTCTTTCATGCCACGGAATAAGGAAAGAGCAAAGTCGTGAAAGATTTAGAGTTCAGTGAATGCAAGCGCAACCGTAGCAGCAGGTAAGTAATAAAAGAGTTCACAATATAAAAGAGTTTATTGAGATTCAAGTTAGTGAACCTTTGTCCGATTATGATTGTACATCTAGCCAACTCCAGAGAGGGTTTTTGTCGTAACATCTCAGAACCTGATACATATTTAAACACATTCATATGCTGAGAAATTTGAATTGATCTTATTATTTAAGAACTTTGTTTTGCAAGAAATATAAAGTATATTTACCGAGAAAAGTATTAATTAGATGTAAGAGAACACACTTGAACCCTAAGAACATTATTTTTGTTAAACACTTTGAATGTTACTTTTATTTTTTATTTTTTATTTAATACATTTTACAGATTAATGCTGAAATTACAAATTTCTAGTACAATCTGAAGAGTAGGAATAAAAGCATCAACCTGTAATATTTGATGAATAACCGCAGGATAATCTCTGCATGATAATATGTGGATGGCAATTACCTAAGTCTTCTACTATGAAAGCTATATGAACAAGATGATTCACAAAAACACAAATCCGTTCATTAGACGTGGCACAGTGTATGTTTCAAAGGACCACTTAATTGCCCCGTTGTTTCTTTTTCTGTCACTCACTGTATATCAGCCTTGATCGCTGCTTTTCCCTCCCTCACATGACACTTTGATATTTTGCTTCCTTTGTCTTTTGATGGACAGGCAGCACAGCAGCATCGGATTGTTAGATTTTAAGATAAAAATACACAGAGTGGGTTAATTATAAAGAACTGAGATCACTGCTAAAGCGCAGACGGAGATAATGAGTTTCCACGTGCAAACACACGCGCACACTGTATATGCCAAGGTTTTAGGAAAATCACATAAATTAGGACTTGTTTATTTATCATGGATCATGTATCTCCTGTACTTCATTGTTCTTCTTTATGAGTTTAATGCAAAAGCAAAAAAAAAAACAGGGCATCACCCTCATTTCTCTCTCTTCCCTAGAACAAATGAAGCACTCACTACTTAATATAGCTGCTTTCAGATATGCACTGAAACCCTGGTAATCTCATGAATTTATCCAGAGGGGCTGTATGTGAGAATGCAAGTGTCCGAGTCAGTTGCTGCAGACATTCTCCAGAGTTTCTCATGTCAGCCCCTAGTCAAGGCTCTGGATAATGTCCGAGAGCCCAACACACATCATCAACACACCCCCGCGAGCGGGTGGATGTGTTGATGATGTTGACACACTTGATCGACACAAATCTTTAAAGAAACAAAAAGAATTAGCCATACACATACAAGATGCCGAATAAGTAAATGACGTTCAAACAGCACATTTACCCATTACCTATGTGCTTGATGTGAACGTGTCTGAGCAGATAATATTTAGCTGAGTTCTTCATATATGAAAGAAAAACACCAGAGAAAGTCCAAGTTGTGCAGATTTTCTCTGGAGCTCATGTATGAAATTTGTTTTATATGTGTGAGGGTGGGATGAGTGTTCTCTCTTCATTCTTACTGGACCTGGATTTTAAACACTCCCTCATCAAATCTTTTCCATTAATGGCTGTTCTGCCAGGTACCATTTGGTGCACTCTCAAAGTGCTTTAGTTTAGCATTTATATTTAAGCAGACCTTCCCACCCCCTGCTATAAATTAGGAATGTGATGTCTGTTCTTAAAATACCAGAGACTTCCTCTGGAAGCTGAATGCACGACACCATACAATCTGAGATTCAGTCGTCACCACAACAACCCAGAGATGATGAAGTCAGAGTGGTTTGCAGAGTAGCAACTGTAGCTGCAGTAGTGGTTCTCTCAGGATTTATTTCCGATTACACAGCGTGCTTTCATTGTAGGATGAAGTATTCTCATATGTTCAGCATACACACCGATCACAAGGCCATCTTGTTCTAGTCAGTGTCTTATGTTTAGCTCACCCATTCAATAAATTCCCTTTGGTGTCAAACAGTTCTCTCTAAGGATCTTCAGCAGCCACACACACACACACACACACACACACACACACACACACACACACACACACACACACAGACAGACACACACACACACACACACACACACACCTCATCCTGCCAACTGTGCCATGGAGAAAAGCATGCTCTATCAGCCCATGAATGCCAAGGCCTTATGAGTTATTGTTTACATAAACAGCTGACATTAACCAGCCTGTTATCCTACTGATGAATGCTAATGAGCCTTCCCACTCAGCCTCTCTCTCTCTCTCACACACACACACACACACATGCTGACACACTTTTGGATCTGGCTGAGTGCTTCTCCACAGTATTCTTTTGCAGCCTTGAAGAGGCCGTTATCATGAGCTGTACAAGAGGAAGGACTGACACCAGTCACAGAGGAATTTACCTAGGACTGCAAAATTAGTAGGGGCAGCGTCAAATTAACTTCAACGTGTCATTATACACCTTTTTAGGTGCTCAGTACAAAAACAACAGTCCTACAGGTCTAACTTTCCATGATTAATCTACTAGAGAAGTGTGTCTGATATAACAAAATATAATCTGCTACAAGGGCCATACACAGTGCTTGCTGCTATAGTGAGTGACAGCCAACAACCAATCACAATTCACTCCTGATCAGTTCATCGAACAACCACAGCAGCCCCTGCAACAGGAGAAAAACTGAAGATTTGGTTACCAAAAAGAAAAATAACTTTAGTTTTATGGTTTTCTTTGGCTACAGAAAATATTATGTCGACCAAAAACAGGTAATCAAGTTCACACAAGGGGGACATAAATGTTTGAAGTATGTCCTGAAGCTCAGTTTTCGGGTTTATAAATATAACTAATAAGTATCCTAATATGGTCTGATTTCATTTATTCATTTATTATTAATGTCCTTTGAAAATTCAGTTTTGAAAGAGTTTTTTACTTAAAGAGAGAGCGATATACTGACACAGAGAGAAAGAAAAACAAACTCTTACATAAGAGTCCAAAACATGTCTGAGTAGAAACAGCTCTGATCAGACATCTTTGATCAAGACTCCAGCTGTCGGAGTGCCTCCTTCTTTTTGTTGTCTAAATGAGACACCTTGTCTGGCGAGTTTTAAAGGAAACCCAAAGTGGCGAGGTGCCCGGCTAAATCACAGAGGCAACATGTTGAAAGAAGATGAGTCCGTTTGACTTCAAGCTGGTAGAACAGAGCGAGGAGCAGTGTGAACACACGCCTTTGCTTTTATATTCCCACATCAAACGCTTCTCACCAAACAAACACAGATTGCCATTTGTGAGCTTGTCAACAAAATGTTAGTTTTCAGTCCTTTTTTCTGCCTCTGTCACTTCAGTCAGAAGCTAGCAGTTGCTTTTCTGTTTTACTGCTCTTTGCACAGGGCAGCATTACTACTGCACATTTAGTGGCTGTTACAAAGGAAGCCCAGGTTTATGAATATGTATTAAATGATTTCAATATATACATCTTTCAGAGAAAAGTCTCAAGCTTTAAAGTTTTATCCCAGTATTTGTCAACCTTAGTTATTCACATTTTGTTGTCTGGTTAGCGTAGCATCCACTTGATCTCAGATTCTGTTAGTTACGTTGGCTATAACAGTTAATGAGTATTTCCGAAGGACGACTCTCTGTATAGATTTTCAATTGAACTCTAGGTTAAGCTTAATATAAAGTCTCGAAAAATCTCCAATGTTTGCCTAATAGTCAGAATGGATAAAGATAACAGAAAAACACATATTGACAAATACAGGACTTCCCCTATACATAAAAATCAGCTTCTTCGCTTGTTCATGACTAAACTGCCTTATTTCAACAACAATGTGAAAACAAAAACAAGCTTTTTATTACTTAACTGAAGTCCTGGAGTGTAGGAGCTCTGCAAAAAGACTAAATATATTAACATACTAATTCCCCATATGGTTGTAGTTCTCTCTGTCTGAAAACATGTGAACAAAGATCTGAGGATTGGCGGTTGCACGTCAGACTTCTGAAATAGCAGACATGCAGCATATAAAAAATAAAATACCAGTTCCGTCAAATATTCTAACTTGAACAGATGACCATGGTAATAAAGTACATTTTGTTTTGTCATTGTAGATAAACCAGGTAGGATGACCACAAGGTTTTCTAGCTTCACTCTGCACCATATAATGTTTATAAAACACTCTGCACACAATACAATGTTACAGTATATTGTAGAACCGTTTGAGGAGGACTCACTAAATGTGAAGTAGCGTTGGCACATTAATGCAGACAATGAAAACAGCCCATTTCAAACAGGCAGGTTCATTATGGGCACCGTACTAGTTTTATAAATTAGAATACTTTGGAAAATCATTGAGGAAGTCATATCTGCACAAAATTCAGCATTTAATTATCTGTGGTTGGTAAGTGAGTTTGGTGAATGAGTTTTCTCTCCTGACTAACCTGTTGGAGAAGCCCACACAGTATGCAGACCCTGAGGCAAGCTGAAGGCAAAGTTAGAGCAGTTGAACGTGGAGATAAAACAGCAATAACCTCTGGACCCTCCCTGTAAGTCAGTCTCGTACTGTCTCTCTTCCTGTCTTTTACTGTCTCGCTGAATGACTTAGAAACACACAAGCTCACCTCTCCAGCCTCACTCATCCTCTGTCCTTTCCCTCGGTGTGCAGTGCTGTGCGGTGAAGTGTTCATATGTGTCCGTGCATTATGTTCGGGTAGATCTGTGTCAGGGTTTGATGAAGAGCAGGTAGAGGGGTTTTGCTGTTTGCAGGAGAGTGCACAGAAAAACAGAAACCCACATTCCAGAGCAGTGCAGTCAGGCCCGTCATGGTGTCTCGTGTCTGCATAGAGGACTTTGCATTTCTCCAGACGCTCTCAGTTCTCCCTGAAACACACAGGAAACACATTCAGCTCCAAAAACAGTCAGCGGCGTACATGAAAGGGCCTGTGTGCCTGTTTAATCTATAAAAAAATCACTTAAACTGAATTCATGCAAGATATACGCAACAAGTCTAGTGTAATTGCTGCTCTGTGAACCTGACCAGTAGGAGCTGCTGTGTATTCAACAATGACTCCAAGCACAGTGACAGTGTGTTTTCTCTATTAAGTATTTTCTCTATTTGTATTCATCTTCCTATTTCTCTTTCTCTTCACTGCAAAAAAATTGTATTTTCAAAATCTTTCAATTATACAAATTCATTCAATACAAATCTTTCTCATAAATAAGTCAAAAGACGGGTTGTGCTGCATATGTAGAGTTACTCTGGTCTCACACTTTTGAAAAGCTGTTTGTTCATGCAACTTGCTGCATTCAGTCTGCAAGTACTGCATGTATATGAATACTTCATCCACTACGGTGCTTGCCATATTTCTTTTTTTTTATTCATTTGTGTTTATGCAAAGACTAAGCAGCAACTTTACTCATATTGACCTGTAGCCTGCACCTATTAGCACTTGTTCTACAGTAATGTAGAAGTCAAGTCAGTTGCCACAATTCTAAATGTTTGGCATGTAAAAACCCATATTGGGACTGAGCATATGTTGGATTTTCATTTACAGCAAAGTATATATTTGACAACTTTACTTAAATAAACAGTAAAGATGTGTTCAGCCACCAGCTGCGTGTAGAACCCTGCAAAGAGCCTACAGCAACAAAATGCAGATTTAGTGTCATTCTGTCGTTAGATGTGTGTGTGTGTGTGTGTGTGTGTGTGTGTGTGAGAGCAGGTAACACACACTGTTGGTGGCATCATTTAGTTGATTCAATCCCCAGCAGGGAAAATAGATTGTAAACGAGCAATTATGAAAATAAGGCAATTTAACATCTCATTATTAACTTAACATCTTTGTTTCATAACCGTGATAATCACAATGATCCATGGTGTGTGTGTGTGTGTGTGTGTGTGAGGGAGTGAGAGATTGATATTGAGGCCACAACAGTTAACCATCCATCAGATTTTCTGTCCAAAAGCTTTTCTCTTTTGATTCTCAGTGTCCATAGCATTCAGAGGCTCTGCTCTCACCCACACACACACACACACACACACACACACACACACACACACACACACACACACACACACACACACACACACACACACACACACACACAGTAAACCATTGCTCAGCTCGAGGGTTGGAGCAAAGGGTGTGTGTTGAGGAGCTGTCAACCTCCATCAACCACTGTCCTTAAGGACACCTACTGTATGTGTGTGTGTGTGTGTGCGTGCGTGTGTGTGTGTGTGTGTGTGTGTGTGTCTGTGCATGCGTCTGTGTGTGTGTCATGCCATTAGCCATTGATCCAAGATAGTGACAGAATGATATAAATAAGTCATTATTGATTCAGAACAACTTTCACAACATAATCCCAAACACATAGCATAGCAAACAAATGTAGCTCCCAAGGACAGTAAGTGGCTGTGGGGAAGGGACTAAGGCTGAAAATGCTGCTTTTCCTCAATAATGGGAATCAGCCTCTTCCTTTGTCCCACTACAAAGTTTGGTGTCACGTTGGCCCTTGCCTTACCCTTGAAACAAGATGTGTCTTGTTTGTTCTGACTCTTTATTGAAAATCTTGCAAATTACGTCTCTCTTCTTATCTCATTTGAACAGGAGAGAAGGCGGTAGACGTTTTTGGAAGTTGCCAGCACTTCTTCTCTATCAGTTGTACTTGCCTGAAAATGTTTAACCTGTTTTGCTCTGCAGGCTGTGTGTAACTAGACTGTCAAAGTTGAGCAGATTCAAGCTTCAGAAGGCTCATAGCGTTGTTTTTGAAAGGAGATTTTTATGCCATCTTTCAAATTTGATTATTTATATGCAAAACTTCACTCAGCGATAAGAAACCTGTGACTTTTATCTTCAGAAATGTATTCTTTCCAGGCATCTGAAAAAGAGTTAGAGCAACAGAAGTTAGAGTAACGTGATCAAGCTGTCCTCATGCTATTCAGTAGTTTAAATAATATGAATGGCTTTTTCTCGGCGGTTAATTACTTGATTAAAGTTCTGTTCAATTCTAATGTACTTCCCAATTCAAAACAGTTTAAAACAAAAGGGTTTACTATGGACAGTGGAAACGTTCGTCACTGTTTTTCAACTGTCCATCTACCCTCCTCTTTCCAATTCCCCCTATTTTTGTCCAGCACCTCTACACTATCAGCGCAGCAATCCCTCTCTGCCCTACTGGTTATGAATGTGTTAATTCTTGATTAGCGTTCACGCATTTGCCTTCTCTGATTTGCTCTGTGGAGTGAGAAATCACTTTCTCAATGAGAATAATTGAACACGGGCAGGGGGGTGCCAGCTCATTACCCACAAATCACAGGGAGCAGGGGCACCTTAGCTGAAGACAATAATGATTTCGGGGAATATAACCGGGCTCTCTGCGTTGAATCCAAGGCGCTTGGGTAGCAAAGACCAAATATGGGAAAGGTTATCATTGTCTCTGAAGGTGAAAACATTTTGTTCTTATCTTCCTGCATTGTTGAAGTTGAATCAATGCGCCCTCCTCAGAGGAGTCAGTGTCAGTGGCTTTGGAGGGAAGTGCTGAGTCATGTTGTAGGAGGAGCCTGGTCAATATTCAGGGACAGCGTTTCTAGTCAAATTAACTCTGGTTCTCAGCCATGGAGATCATTTTCCTTAAAAAGATCATTGTAAGACGATCAACACCAAAACCTTTCTCCAACTCAAAAGACAAGAGAGTGACAAAGCCATCGATTAATGAAAATACATTCTGCAACCACCACATCGAAAAGTGAAGCTCTTTATATTCCAGATGGACTTTGGTGATTGACAGAGCCCCGTTTCCCACAGTGTAAAGCCATTCATTCCTATTTATTTGATTTCTCCCTACTTTCTCACCCTCTCTTTCCTTCACTGCTTTCTCTAAAATATGCCTCACAATTCCACTTTCCACTGAGTGCCAAATGAGTTCATTCTGACACAATGAGCTCCATTGTCACAATAGGCTTTTCACTGTTTTATAGGTCCCATTGGCGGGGGGGCAATGCTTTTAAGTTGCTGCAGGAATGTAATAAGGCCCCGACCGACAGTAAACATCCACATCTCGGCGGCAAGAGAGAAACATGAGATGGGCTGCTTTGCTATCTCGGACGAAAGGACCCGTTTAATTTGCATTGGCTTGAGAACAAAAGCGGTCACAGTCGGATACGAGTGGAGAGGAATCGGGTGGTTTCATTTCAGAGCCAAAGAGACGGAAGAATAGAAACCTTCTGAAGAGAAGGGCGAGGAGGAGAGAGATGGTTGCGGGCCTATCAGTCCATTTCTGTTTCTTCCATAAAGATGTAGCCATGGTAGCCAGCCACTTATTGCCACTCTGCTAAGAGGTATTATTTGTCGCACAGATATTACTCTGTTTTGGATTCTGAACCATTTCTAGCTGGTTTAATATCAATATTTAAGCCTACAAATTTTAAGGAAGCATGATAGTGGTAACGTTACCCAGTAAAGTAAGTGTATCCATCACCTGTCAAATGTTCTGAAAATTGTCTTGATCATTATCACAACCATCACTATTGTACTTTTTTACCCGAAAGTTTCGAGAAAAGTAAATGACTGATTTATGAAGTATGCTGGAGAGTTCAGACAGCCTCTCTATATGAGAGAATGATTATGATTATCTACATTTAGTGTAGATAATAATTCACATCAAAATTTATCTCACTTTTTTCTCCCAAAATGTAAATCAGTATTATATTTCAATTTCCATAAAATACAAACTAGTTTCAAATGCCTGGTTTCAGGAAGCAGTGACACCTCATATGGAACGACTCAAAAACAAGAATGAGGGGAATGCTTTTTAGTTATTTTTTATCCTCCATCTCTGCCACCTAAAGCTAAAATGTTGGAAATTCTCAGCAACATAATATTCCAGCACCTTGTAAGACAAATCATATCATACTAGACAGTAACTTTAATAAAGGTAAGATGATGTTCAGAGTGATAGATTTCCTCTTTCTCAAGCTACTTAAATTCCTCATGTTTCAGTGAAATAAATGGCCACCAACGACTGTCTGCATTATCTAAGGAAAATAATTTGAAAACCTATTTTATGAAGATCGTCTGCAGGAAAACACATACAAGTAACAATTCCATCAAATTTGAAACATCCTAGATCATGTTAATGGTGTCGTTTTAGCAAGGAGCGCCACTGTGATGGACAGAGCTTCTCCCTGTGTAGCCATTTTCCAGAGGAATTTTATCTTTCACTCTCTGTTTCATGCTCTATAGCTATGGGAGCTGTTGCATAGAATAGCACCCCTGCTGAGCTCCATCACAACATACCCTGATATTCTCACATGTATTCATGATTTCAACCAGTACCACGCTGACAGCCCTTCCCATTTAGAAAGCGGCAAACGCAGAAACATGAATTGGTTTGTGTCTGTGGGGTTGGAAGGTGAGACTCCTGCTGATGGTGTTATGTGATTGGCTGAAATACAAACAGATGCTCCGACATGTAAGGGCGCCTACATCATCTACCCTTAGTTTGTTTGGTGTGCGTATTGGAGGTTTACCTTACGCACACCAATTTAAGATCAATGCTCCAATCTATCTTGTTTGTCAAAACACTGACGTTTTCCTCATGTCCTTATCTCATCAGTGATTGCAATCACTTGTTGTATTAGCTAGTAAATTATCATCAGCCCAGTCTTCTGATCAATCAATGCCTGGAATAATTGTAGGCTACATTCATCACACTCAGAGCCTCAACACACACAAACTCTGGATGCAATTTTCTGTCAGCACCTGTATGAGCCTGATCTGCACCAGCATTTTTGTCTGAACCTGACCTGATGTTGTCCCAGACATAGCCCAGCCAATGGGACCAAACCTACACCGAATATCATTTCAGATTGTTTTTCTAAACCCAGCCTGACAAGACCCGGCCGTCTTGGGTACTCTCAAATACAAATAGAAAAATGTCTATTTTATATAATGAATTTAATGACACCCCCACCCATTATTTCGCCTTCTCCTTCTCCCTCCCTCTCTGCAAAAGCACCCGCCCCTTCTTTCACCTTCCGACACCCTGCCCCACCTGTGCCGAGTCCACTAGATTAACGTGGCCGTGCTGGAGTCTTTTGGGACCTCTCCTCATTACTGGCCACAGGACCCCCCCCCCCCCCCCCCCCCCCACACACACACACACACACCCCATCTCCGCACGGCCCTCTTCATTTAGCCCCAGCTGAGAACAAGGTCTCCTCCAAATGGCTTTCTGTCTCCCCCTTATCTGAGGATTTCAACTTCCAATTAAAATGAAATGGAACGTGCCCCCCCCAACCACCCCACTCCCACCTCGCCCAAGACCGCTCCCTGCTATATAGATGAACGCCCCACACTCCATCCAACCCCACCTGCTCAAACAAGGCAGCGAACAAGCGCTGATCTGTGGAATAGGCCGTTCGCCCCCTTTAATAACTTGCTGCAATGTGTACCAAAGCTTTACTTTCCACTAAATTATTCATAGTTCAACATCATTCACCCTCATTCCCTCGTCATCATTTCTTCCTCCTTCATGTTCAGTGTATTTAGGTTTTGAGGTCACAGTGTGTTTAAACAACCGGAGACGAATGAGGTTCTAGAGTGGAGAGCTGCTCTCCTATTTTCTTTCCCAGCGCCTCCCCAGTGATTACTCGCTGATACATTTGCATCACAGTAAATATCACATTAAATAGTTGATATGACAACTTGGCAGTGAGGCACGTGTATTTTATTGGCAGCCACTGTGCTACTCAATAAGTCAGTTTGATTTTGACTCACACAGTAGCAGGCGGGGGCGACTTAAAATAATGAAATAAAGGGAAAATGTATTTAATTACAATACAGACCCGAACCACAGGGGCTCTTGTTGAAATCAAAGAGCCACTCTTATTTCAAGGGGGGTAACATTCACTCACTGACCTTCACAGTTTGAAAGATGGATTAAACCTTGTGAGTAGTGGAAAGCAGACTGTCCTCCCACTTAATAAGCTGAAAATTATGATTAATCTTTGAAAATCACCACAGAGCTCCTTTTAATGCATTGGTAAAGACCCAGGATTCAGCTGGGCTGCGCACTCACCCCCCTGGATTATCTGTTCAGAATCACGTCCCCGCTCTTGAGCCAGGTGTCTGGAAATCATAATATCCCTTTTGAACTATATTTTATGCTCCAGAACCTCTAAATCTGCTTCAAATGTCCCCTTTGAAGGGCTTTTCTAATCCAAAAAAAAAAAGCTACGCAGATTCACACAACTCTTTGAAACACGTCCACTGTATTCAAACAGCATTATTCACAGAGCTTGTAAGAGTAAGAAGTGCTCTGGACAAAAGCCGGTGACGATAACTCAATTCACAGTAATTCCTACCCGTTTGAACCTCCGGCTCTCTGGTACAGGAGCGGTCTGCTCCAGTTTGCCGCTGTTATTGATGAGGCTTGGAAAAAGTCTTGGGCCCCTCCGTCCGCTTTGGGCCAGTGTTATTGACCTGGTGATTGATTTAAGCCCTCATAATTAGCAGGCCTAATTTAATTAAAGTGCAATTTAACGATGCAGTGGGCAAAGGCATAGGCAGCTGTGTCATTGATAGATCAGTCCAGGCCTGATATGAAGCAGGCGCTCACAGATGATGTATTCCACACACAGCGAGTCTCCCACTGACAGAAGATGAGACAAAATATTGCAGACAAAAGAAAAAAAGGGACGATTAAAGGAGTAAAAATAAAGAGGTGGGCTTTTTCGTTTTTTTTTTTAAATGTCAGCCTGTCAAACAAACAGCGCTGTCCATCTCCCACCCCCACCCCTCCACGTCTTGCCGCCCTCTGTCCTGATGTGGACAAATGCAGCCTCACGTCTCTGATCTAATTTGCTTAACAGCATCAGGAACCTGTCTGTCCCTGTAATTTGCTTCAAGTGAATCCACATCAGAGCCTAAACTTTTACGAGCCAGAAGCCATATCTTTCCAAAAAGAAAACAAAGGGACAGATTTAGAGGCTGGACATTTTTGTTGATTAAAAGGAGGTGTTGGATGATGTTAGAATGCAGATATTTCAATGAATAAAAACATGAAGCCTCATTTTATTCTTATATAAAACAGTAGTCTCATAAATGTGTTTTTAAATGTATTAGATTTTCATTTATTCTTCAGGTAAGGTTTAAACAAAATAGTATTTTTTTTTCTGTGTTGCCATCTAGAAGATTAATGTTTTCTGTTATATGCAATAAAGTGGAAGCATTAATTAAATTCTGTAAAGCTGCATTCATGGAAATGCTCTCAATTCAAAACAGGTTGTTAATACCCAGCTCCCACTCCTCTGTCTTCACCGTGCACAATTTACACACAAATTTGACTCCCTCTCCTCATTATCAAAAGGAATGGTACATCTAATCTGGAATGCGAGTGCTCTCCTTTGAACGAGGGTGGAGCCCATGGGTGTGGGGTGTGAAATATGAAAGGCAACACATGTCCTCATCAGAGGACAGGCGCCGCTCCGTCTCCTCTCTTTGGCAAACAAACACAGAGCTGTAGTATCATAACCTCCCTCTATATTTCGCTCCTTCTCTCCCTTACGTACGCATAAAGCAAGAGATGGGAGTCACCAGGTTACTGCTTTGATTCTCTTCCACATCTACTGTTTGTGCTGCACCGTGGAGCCATTCGTTTGCCAGTAGATAAAACATTCAAAGAAAGGAGACCTAATGCAGTAGGTACGCTGACTCCCTTAATTTCAACACAATAAATCCGGACGGCAACATATTGAAATTACTATTAGCTTACATCATCGTGTTCCCTGAGATCATAACGATATAAAGAAGATAATGAAGGATGCTGAAACAGTTTTTGCCTCTGCTGACAGCCACTTAGTGCCATTTGGAGAACTTGTGGGTAGGATAAAAGAGGTCATTATGACATTCATCATCCTTTAACTGATTAACTCTTCGCCCAGCCTTTTACACTGTTTGTTTATCCCCAACATAAATGTAAATAAGTGTCTCACAATCTTAGTGATTGTGACATACTAGTTGCTGTAATGGCCACGGAGTCCGATGGGCTGCTGGGGAATCAAGGGTTAAGGATTGCACAGAGGGTTGGGCTGAGTCGTCTGGGTGCAACAGTCATGTCCAATCTAATCACTGAGGCCATTTTGGGGCCTAATTTGTTCCTAATGACAGTTTTCTCTAAGGGGATGGATTGGAGGGATAGAAGGCCTATTGTAACATGAAGAATAATCCTTGTATGGCAAATTGTGACACATGTATGACCAGGTCATCCTACATAGTGGATACGCCATCCATCAGCAGCTGCTGCTCTATATTTTGACATACAGTCGTTGGGATCATCTGCTGTTCACATTGTGTCCAAAGCCATGAAGCTTATTTTAACAGCTGATTGAAAACAGCGAGTTTCTGGCCCCGGTTATATATTGATAATTGCTTTGTGAGGTCAACAGAACTTTAATGGGAGTATTAGAAGTTATTACCTGCAGCTTGTATTTATGTCAATGCCATTGTGTAATGCAGCAGTGCTGTGAAGTCCTGTTTGGTCTTGTTGTACAGTGTTTAGTCGAACTGCATTAACTCAAGGTAATGAGGGTACAATTATGGCTCCTTAACCTTTTGTGACGGAGGAGAAAATCCTCCACTCCTGTTTTGTTCTCTCACTTACACCTCTGTTCACTGAAAGCAGAGTATTTGTACATGTTTGTAACCAGGTTTGTAACCTTTGGCCTGTTTTATATATATAGTCAAAAGAGGCACCCGTCACATCACATAATTGATGTTTTGTATTTTTAGCTGGCCAATTCAGGAGGGAGTGCAGTCTTTTATTACATAATATTTTAACAACCATTTTGACAAATATTGTCAAATTTCCTGTTTCCTTTACCCTTGCATGCACCCTTGTTGATTTGGAGGCTTTTCTGTACTCTGTTCTTTTGCCACCATTGTTCAGCTCACCACAGACGGCTCATTGTAGCTCAGCATGTGACATCGTCTAACAGGGAGGCCCGTTCCACACATGAAGCCGTCACACAGATGTGGACCTCGGCTCTAGAGGAGGGGTGGCGGCCAGTAACACACCATTTGCTGTGACCTTTGAACCTGTCCTTGTTAAGCCCTTGACGCCACAGATACGCTCAGGAGGGAACCCCCCCTACTCCTTTCCCTCCCTCGTATCCCCAAGCAGCTACATGTTGTACTCGCCAATGGCTAATGGCATGACACACACACAGACGCATGCACAGACACACACACACACACACACACACACACGCACGCACACACACACACACACATACAGTAGGTGTCCTTAAGGACAGTGGTTGATGGAGGTTGACAGCTCCTCAACACACACCCTTTGCTCCAACCCTCGAGCTGAGCAATGGTTTACTGTGTGTGTGTGTGTGTGTGTGTGTGTGTGTGTGTGTGTGTATGTGTGTGTACGTACAGCATCTCTCTTGAGCAGACAGCTGCTACCTCCCTCCCTCCTCCTCTTCTACTTCTCTCACTACTCTAACCCCTCTGTCCATCTGAATGTAACAAGACTCTGCACTTTGCAGCCATCCCTCCCCCTTCTCTCTCTCTTATATGATCCTCAATAATCTAATGCAACAGCTGTCAGATGGCCAGACCTCAAACCCTTACTTTTGCCTCCTTTCATTGTCAGGCTGGTAGATTTCTGGCCACAGATCAGGACTCCTTGCCCTCCCTATGACATGGAAGGTGGGGCGGAGAAGAGGATGGGAGGAAGGCAGAGAGAGAAAGTGAGAGAGAGCAAGCTAGGATTGAGTGCCTTCGGGAGTTTAAAAGCTGTGTTGCTTCCCCACTCCACCGGTTACCAAGGGATCAACAGGGTGCTAAAAGCACTCAGGGGAGGAAGGAATGGAGGGTTTTTAGAGAAGGGGAAAGGGAGAGATTCAGAGTGATGGAGAGATAACAAAAGAGAGAAGAGAGGGAGTGAAGGAGCCCAGAGAAATGGAGCCTGTTTCTCTTCTGCTGTCACTCTGTGCTCTACTTGGTCACAGTCAATAAGTGAGCTGGCAGTGAATATAAGGAGAGATGACTTCTTCCACTCCTGGTCACAAGGAGACACTGACCCCTGCGATACTGACTCGACAGTCAGTCTGTTGGGCAGTCTGCAGCTATCGTCGGGACTTCACTGCAAGAAATGTCAGTCTTATCAAGTCATTTCTAATCATATTCCTGTAGAGGTGGGATGTGTTAGCCTGGTGAAAGCTCAGACTTTTGAGACCACAAAGTATGAAATAATGAAGATGCTGTGCCCTTGCTGGGTGAATATCCTGACTGTGTCCCGAACGAACCCCAGTGGCCACTGAAGCACTGCCTCGTGAATCTGGTGTCATGTGTGGGCCGTGTGCTTCTGTTGGTGCTGGAACTTGATTGACAGTTGAATCATGTTGTTTAGAGACTGGGCACATTCCCTAAGAAATAAACACAAGCGCCACCAAAGCCAATACAGTGTAAGATTAGTTTTATTTGTTTGAGCGAGACAATATAACAATATGTTTCTGCTACTTCAGCAAATTTTTCATAAAAACACTACAAATCCTCCTAAAGCCCTGAGATGATTCTGCTCCAGTACCTCACATCATTCAAATGCTCCACAGATGTCCTTGGAACTAAAGTCAATATCTGAATTAGGGCAGTGTAACACGGATCACTGCACATCTTTCAAGGAGAAAACACTTTAGGATAAGTTTGATTGAAAATCTCACCTTGCTTTTTTCTGCTTGTTTTGGAAAAAGCAAATATATTAACCATGAGGCTTTGCAGCTCTCCCCCTTGTTTGTCTTTTCTGCCCAATTTCCTTTTGTCTTTTCCCTCCTCCATTGCCAGCTCACTGTGACTTGCTCACTCATGTGTTTTTTATCACCACGTTCCTTTTCTTTTTACAGTTTCCCCTCAGTTTTTCAATATCACCATGTTCTTGTGCTTTTGGCCTGGTTCAACTGATGGATCCCTTCACCTCACGGCTCTAACTAGAGGAGTGCCCATTCCAGAAAGGCCTGTGCTAATGCTGCAGAGCTACTTCATAATTATTCCTTGTCATTAGTGAGTCCTCCTCAAACAGTTCTGCAAAGTATGTTGTGTGCAGAGCTTTTTATGAACAGTCTAGGGCGCAGAGTGAAGTTAGAAAACTTTGTGTTCTGTTATGTTTGAATGATTTACATAACTGCTGTAATTGTTTCAGAGATCTGGTAAGCAATCAACACAATCTTAGGACCCAGGTTCACAACTTCTAAAATTAAACCTCTGTAATTCAACTCGATTTGAAGTATCACAGCAACGAAGCAAATGTTTGTTGTTGCCATCCGTGAATGTCTTTGCCAGTCTGGTATGGTAATATAAAAATAATTAATCATCTAATCTAATTATCAAATCTCACCATCAAATCTGATCATCAAATCTATCTGTCAGTCATTTTGACCCACAGTTTGACCCAGTTACTGACCACTGCTGTGGTTTATCCGAGGACATAGACCCGCTCAACTCGGTCATGAGACTAAAGGCCCACTGCTCCGACCCCACTGACAGCTGTAGAGCGCAGATTTCCTGTTTTTATTTATATTGAACATATCACATGTCCTAATCTCACCTTACTGTGCACTGCACTTTCTTTGCAATACACATACACACAAGCTGATAAGCTCAAACATTTTTTGAGATATGAGTTCCAAGTACGGATGGACAGGCGTTTGTGCAATTAGTGGGAATGCAATGAAAGATGCTAAAAGAAGAAGAAATATACAGTCACATAAACAACTATCTTCAGGACCAAATTAACAGGAGACTGTTGCTGGGAGCGTCTGTCACCGAAGTTAATTATGTGTCACTTTCATTGATGATACACTGTGAGACAGCTCGTCTCTCTGATCACTCTGTTTTCTAATGAGACGAAGATGTTCAGCACCATCACCCCTTTAGCAAAGTCTACATATTCCTGCAGCTTTCATACCTCCGCTTCTGCCAATCTTGTCTCATGACATATAATTATAAGGTCTTATATTTATTCTGCGTTTCCAATTTCACCTGCCTTCTCCACTCCTTGCTCTCCAGTCTTTATTTATGGATTCCCGCATGTGGCTGGACCCTTTGTACTGAGCATATATATATATTTATATATATATATATATATATATATATATATATATATATATATATGTGTGTGTATGGAGAAATTTCAGCCAACCAACCTTAGGGGTTTTCATAAAGAGCTTTATAAAAAGCAGTTCTCTGCAGGGAGCCCAGGACCCCAACTGACATGTAATTAAAGGTGGGGTGGCTGGTTGACTGACTCATTTTCATACGGGACAGTTAGAGAAGGGAAACAGACAGGTGGGGTGAGTCGAAGTCTCCTAAGGCAGACCGCTGATGAAATTTTCATGCTCCCACTGCACCTTACCCCTCTTCTCCAATAAGTAAATAGGGGGACGGAGTTTCTCTGCCCCACTACTGCGTGTTGCCAAAGATAACCTGGCCTCTGAAAAGGATTGAATCCATTTCCATAAAGAAAGCAGAAAGGCACAAGACCTATGTGGATGTGCTTGACATTTAAGTAAAAGAGGGAGAAAGAGGACAGGGAGGGGTGAGGGTGGAGGAAATCGCAGTGTGTAACAAAGCGTTTCGGCAGACCCTCATAAGGAAGTGATGCGCTGTCTGGATGGTGACAAGCACACACACACATGCAGAAGAACAAACGGATCAGCAGCTACTAACAGGAGTAGAGGCCACAATTGAAATAGGGTTAGGGTTAGCGTGTTCAGCGTGCTTCTCAATTGTTGATGCTCCTTCTGTTACTAACCCTCAACAGATGATGATTAGTTGGAAATGAACCTTGGGAGATATTAAATATGTCTCCCCCTATTCTACAAACAGCATGTCATCACTGCATGTACAGTAAGAGCCCTGCTCAGGCTGTACTCTCCCCTTAAAGCCAGCTCAGATAAAGATTTCTATCCCCCATTAAGGAAAGCATGATTCTGCTGTCTCATCCCGGAGCCTAGTTAAGTCGTCAGACGTCTGGCTTGCCTGTAACAACCGCGGCACTCCAGCCCTGCTGCCTAATGGCCCTGAAGGAAGATGAGTAAATGAAATGAAGAGAGTGAGAGAAAAAATGGCAGCAAGTGCCGACCACTTCACTCAGGACCTCATCGCATCTCAGCGAATACACAGTTGCTGTGCCACGCCCCGGGCCAGACCTGATTGATCGAGCAAGAGCAATTCATCAGTGCCACTTTTGTCACTACAGTCACTGAGGTTTTTGGCTTGGTAAGGGGGCTTCAGCTGCAGCGTCAGGGCCCCGGTCTTTCCTGAGCTGAAAGTCTCTTTTAATTTAAAATAGAGACTGTAACTTGTTCCTGCAGGTAATTGGATTAAAAGCCAGTGGAGAGACACAGGCAGGAGAGGAGGGGATGCAAGCACAGCCAAACTGAAATAATCACAGAGAGTGTGAGCTGTTTTACTTTTGTTTTAATGATTTATCCTGTCTTTTTTTTCTTTTAGGAGGAGGAGGAAGAGGAGCAAAGGAAACAGGAGAGGAGGATTGAGCGGATAGAGCCAGTAGGGAGGGCTGACTCCTCATTGGAGAGGTCACCAGGGATAAGTCTAGAGTGAGTACCCCCCCCCTCCCCACAACGACCTATCAACCATATTTTGGGGAATTCCAGAAAAACGTCCCATAAAGCATTTATTTCTATTCATACAGCTTTTGATATTCAGCAATGCAGATTGTACCGGTTTTCATCATCCCCCACAGCAAGATTATTTATTTCTTTGTCTTTTTGCAGATGCCTACACATTTTTGTTTTTCTAGAACCTAATAAATCTGAACATTTTCTGTACAGCAAACTGCAAATGTTTACAAAGACAGGGAGGATTTTTTTAAAGTATTTCAATCAAGCAATCCAATTTAGCCAATATGCACAAATCATAATTTGCCTCATAGGGCTTAACAAGGTGTACATATTCAGCTCTTAAAGGAGAGTTGTATTAATGTTCATGTTAATGTATTTATTCAAAAGGAAAGGGCAGAAATTCTGATGAACCATATCTTTGATTCGTCGTATAATATATGTGAGAACACTATTATTAAATTCCTAAACAGAAGCATACATAGAGGCCTTTTCCTATCAAAGTCATCACACACATCTGAATCAACCGTTCTTTTGTCTTTACACAAACAAACCTTCTCCTCGTCCTCCCTACCTTCTCAACACCTTTTCAATTAATTTGTTCTCTTTTAGCACGAGTCTGATCTTAATCACTTAATTGGAGTCTCCATTTGGGTCCCCATTTGACCCTGAGGTCCACCAGCCTGACTTTGTAATGGATGACTTTGTATAGGCAACACAATGCAGCTCCACACACGCACACACACAGACACACACACACACACACATCCCCTCAGCCTTGTCATGTTTGACTGTCTCGTCTTTTATTCGCTGTTTCTCTGCATTTGCTTGTCATTCTTGTTATTTTTTATTCATGCACGTCTCTCTCCCCCTCACCGCCTTCTCCCTCCCCTTGTCCTCACGGCCACATCCATCATCGTCCTGCAGAGGCATGCTCAAGCCGGTCGAGGTGTCCAATGAGGGAGGGCCCCTGGGGATCCACGTCGTGCCTTTCAGTACGCAGGATGTCAGGTAAGAGGAAGAAGAGGAATCTGGAAATCAATGCAGCTTAATGTACAACCACAGCCAGTTTGTTTCTCCAGCCAATATGTCTCCTGCAGCTTTTGTATTGAAGCCCAGTGGATGTTGCTCTCTTTTTTGATTTTACTCTTCATTTTACACATTTTTTTTCAAACTTTCTCTAACTCATCTCTTTCTATGTTTTACTCTAGGCTATATTTTTCATTGACTCCAATTCTTCTCGCTATTTCTTTTTATTTTTGTGAGTCTTGCTGCTGTAACGACACAGCAATCCCCACCGCTGCTCACATCCCACAGCTCCCAGTGGGAAGGAGGACAGATGAAAGTAGTTTTGCTCCTGACTGCACCGTTTTTCTAAGACTTATTATTATGCTTTTCTTTTAACCAATATCACTGTCCACTCTGCCTTCAAGGTGATTCAACGTGCTTCCTTGTGCCTTTTTGAGCTTTGTGAGCTCCTGTCTTAGTTTATGGTTATTCAAGAATAAAAAGGGACAGAGGAAGTGGACCGATGTAATCAAACTAAAAGCTTGTTTGTGACACGGATCCCTGCTTCAAGCCAAGGGACTGGCACGCCACCAAGGTGAACACAACTGCTCGGTGCTGGAAGAGGGAGGCAGGGGACTGAGGTGAAAAGACAGAGTGAGGAGATGAAATGGGATGACATTTCAGGGAGTGAGGATGGCTGTCATTGAAGACTGCCGCATATCATTTCTTTGGGGACACTAATCCAATTGCTGTTTATAAGCAAGTGTCAGGCAACTATATTTAGCTCTGACCCTGTGTGAATGACTCTCTCAGCAGCTGTGAGTTATCCTGAGTCAGAGGAGAAACTAAATGAAGCGTTTATAAAACTCCAGTGAGCAACATTGCTTAGATAAAGTTCAAATGCAACAATTTATTAGACATGCTTTTATCCTTTAGCTACTCCATATTCCCTCTAGATCAGACTGCATTTTTTAAATAGCGGTGACGCTGCATGGCCAGTAGATTTCTTCACCATCAGCTAAGACTGGCACTAATAGCTATCAGAGCCTTCAATTAACTTCAGACATGATAAGACACAGCGTCTGGTCAGTGGGATGATGCTAATAGCCTGGCCCAGCTCTTTCCTGTGCACTAGGACAAGAGGCATTTGGCTCAGCGAGCTGTCATTAGTGTCTAGACCAGGGACACAGGGGTCAGACAGCCGACAAACAAGCAACCGCAAGCGCTCCAGCAACGGCCGTCTGCATTTTGCTTCACTGAGACTAGAAATTAGGAGATTGTCTGGTCAGACGCTTTGACAACACAGAAATAGCCGATGCGTTCAGGTGAGGTGTAATGCAGCATGCAGAGGCAGGACGTGACATTAATTATCCTCAGAAGGATTTCTTGCTGTATTCTCACATGGGCTCATTTTGAGATTCTACTAAGTGGCTAGCAGGAAAACGCCGGAGAATGTCCACAGCAACGGACAACTTTTTTATACATCTGCGTTGTATATCACAACGCAGATGTATATAAAAGTTGTTTGAAAAAAGTGTAGCACAAACCCACACACGCACCTGTAGATGAACTTCTATTATTGCTAATCTACTCCAAGGGCTGAATGCAGACATACTGCACACACACACACACACACACACTTACACAGCACTCGCAGATGCATTCTTTGCCGCTTAATGAACTTCTCATTCCATGACCAGTTTCAATTGTAAACAAACTAGGGACATAATTGCCGTACATAAATGGATCATGATTGGATTATTACTGCGTTTGATTATAGGCAGTAGATGAGATCAGGTGGCCTCCCATCGAATCCTCTTTTCAGCACTGCTGCCCAGCCACAAGATGGAGTAGAGCCATTATTGTGAAAAGTAGAATGCTCACAGTATTTTCCTCCAGAGTTTGCAGAGAGTCCTTCAACTACAAACTCTGTGCTTATAACTGATGCCTAATGAATTCACTGAGTTGCAGCCTATGAGAAATGCCATTTAGATTTCTGCTTAGCTCTTTGGCTCTCCCCAAGTAGCTGATAAACATCTCCAAAAAAATCCCATCAGTGAGGAAGGAGTGAACTGAAAGGGTGGCAGTGCATTACAGTCATCACAATAATGGTGCTTTTATGAAATCATCATCTTCCTGAAATCCCTAAAAGATGCTGCTTTACAACAATTTTCTCTACTGCTGCTTTGAATACTGATTAGGGATCAACATCAACTCCCTTATCCGCTGTCTCTGGCCTGCTACCATATCAAAACTCATTAGAGTGTGTCCATGCTGTAATCTAAACACGCTATACTTTGTTTTCAAGCTGCCAACACTTATGAAGATAAAGCACAATCATGTCCACTTCCACTGATTTGCAATTACTCTCTGTTCAACACACTTAAGCCGACCTGGCAACACTGGCTCAGACATGGAGGAAGAGGAAAGGGCCTATTGTGATCTTTAATTTCAACTTAATGCTGAACCATTTACCCCCATTGAGGAGCCGAGCCAAAGTCTGCAGCGTGAGCGTGGATGTCCACATTATGCAGCCAATTAGAGCAATGTTCTGAGAGTGACCCTGTTGGGCTGAGATGCTAAAGAGCTCTGCAGATCTGCCCTTGACGTCTATGGTAAACAGGGTCACAATTTAAATGTGCTGTTGTTTATGTGGCCACTGATTTGAAAGGAAATAACTGAGAGCTAGCAGATTTCTTTGCCGCAGTAAAACTGTTGATTACAGTGTAAATATCTGTTTAGTCTTCCTGGCTTCTTAATGATATTGGCTCTGATATATTCCATCATTATTTTTAATTTCCCAAAAGTAAACCTCTATACCTTTTGTCAGTTTATAGAAGGAAATCTAAAGTTTGCACGCGTTGAGTTAACCTGCATCCTCATGCGTCTAGCGCCTTAGAGAACCATGGAGTTTGTAGTCCTGCTGCTCGAGTGCTCATCGGATCTCTTCATGTGTTTATCCTCGGGGTCTAACTTAAAACCCCAAAGAGCTCACTGATGTATTTATTTAGAGGCGGTAGAGAGGGATGACAAATTTGAAGGTAAAGGTTGCCTTTTGGAAGGGATTGCTGAGATGGCACTGCTGCACACTGCTTAGGTATTTATTGCAGCACTGCCGGCTCTCGTCTTAGTGAAGGCTACTGCACTGCAGGCATAAGATGGTCTCTTAGCTGTTGGTTGGGATTACCTGAGACATACCATCCTGTCATTCTCTCAGACCTGCCCAGATCGACAGAGAGAGCGGAGGACAGAGGGCCGGACAGCGGCTTAAAATTAAGTAAATAATACATCGACTCTCCAGGCCGCAGGAAAATGCAGGTTCATATCCAAGCTTACAGTTTTGAAAGTTAACTTTTGTTGACAGTGGAGCACAAAAAGTATAGCACGCCACAAATGTGCTAAACTTACTTTGCAAACTCACTCCAATTGGTGGGGAACTTTTAAAGTATCACAACTGTAGATCTGATGATTTTTCATGACATGTATTCACTGATGAAAAATAGAAATAAAAAATGCTTCCACTGCAGTGTTTTCCAATAATTATCTCGACTGTGACAGCCCATCATTTTTTCATTTGTACTGCCAAAGTTTCATAATGGAAGACATTATTTTTTCACTTCTCATGATAACAAGAAATCTCTAACTTGGTGTGTGCAGCGATACATCCAGCACTTTTCCCCTCAACCTATAGCTATCATGAGCTACCACGTGCTTACCTGGTCCATAACATTATTACCGTCCAAGCAGTCACACTTCATATATTCTGCTAAAGTTGCTCCATGCAGTGCAGTTCTTTCTCTGATGCTAGAATAAATTTGACTCTTCAATTGGTGAACTTGCCATTCAGAATCTGCTGCATTTTGGAGTGACCTTTGTGCAATAAATTATGTGGGACATACTGCAATGCTTGTTTCACTAGTTATACATGTATAAAACATAGTAAGAACTGACAAATCTATAGTAATATTAATGTATCCCTCCCTCCCACCTTATTTTCTAAACTGTCTCTTCCCACACTATTTTATGCAGGAGACAAAGCTTGCAACTGGATCCCTGCTGTTCGTAGTATTGATATGTGACTGTGTGGACTGTGGAGTGATTGACATGTTTCCAGATGATGTTTTATCTGTAACCTGTTGTGTAATCATTTGCAGAACTCAGGGTTTGCTGGTGAAACGCCTGGAGCACGGAGGAAAAGCTGAACAGGAACGTCTCTTCCAGGAGAACGACTGTATCGTCAAGATAAATCAGGGAGACATTCGCAACCTTCGCTTTGAACAGTAAGCCTCAAAGTTGCTCCTGCATAGTTGATTGTAACATATTTTCCATGCTATATTATCCTGCATGTTTTTTATTTGCATTTTGTTTAGTTAATTTTCTTTGTATAGTAGAAACGTTATCATTTTTGCACTGGAAACCATTTGATTTCCCTTCACGTTCTCCAAAGCTGTAAACACACTATTATTCCGGATCACTGGTCACTGCCTGATACAGTTCACACTAAAGGAGCTGTGTTGGACACAAAGTGCAGTGACAGTAAATAGTGTTGCTGTTGATAAGTGCATCTCAAACTGCAGAGAGACGTGACACCCACACAGCCACCACAATAAAGCAGAAATATTACCGACTCGTTGGCCTTCTTGAAATAGGTCTCAGTGACCTGCAGTCCTTCATCACCACTTCGCCCTCTGATCTAAAACCACCTACACGCTTCTCATGATTCATTTGTATCGATTCATTGCTCCCCTTCATTTCCTAAAGTGGAATGAAGATATAATCCTGGGACAACCCCCACCCCAATTTATCCAAAGCCACCCTCACACATTCTTAGACATCCTCTGACACACGCATGCGGTGTCGCTGAGCTATATAGTCTTATCTACACCCGTGTGTGTGTGTGTCTGTGTCTGTGTGTCTGTGTGTTTGTGTGTGTTTGTGTTTGTGTGTGTTTGCCAGGCAGAGAAATAGATTGCTTGTCCTCAAGGCAGGGTGCTGGAGGCAGTGCATGGCGGTGGTCTGCTTGGCTCTCCCTCTTATCATTCACTCCTCCGATGGAAGAAAAGTCCTTGCCTCCTTCTAATGAAGGTCCAGCCTAAAATCACACTGGGCTGGACAGCTTGCTCAATGACAGAAATCTAGTTTGGAAATCCTCTGCTTTCACAAGTGGAGTCAAAAACTACCAACTTTGTCCTCAACTACTCATATCATTGTCATTGCACGCCTAACATCATATAACCGACTCCATCTATTTGTAAAACCCCAGTAACCTTTCCGCATTATGCTAATGTGTTCACCAGACTGTGCACAAAGCCGCTCAGGTTCAAATACTTATTTTTTTCTCCTCCTCAATACGATGCTATTGTCATTAGTAAACATTGCAATTTCCCTACCGAGCCTTTTCTGCTGTGAAAGAGGCTTTCAAACCAAATCCACTGGGGAGTGATGTTTTCTAGCGTTCCGCACTTACCCTCCTCTGTCAAACACACACTCCTCACCGGCACCCCAGATGAAAACGATGTTTGTAATTCTGCATGAAAATTAGGTGAAGGAGACAAACTTTCCTCTACATCCCTCCCCAGCATCGCACCCCTCGACTTGATTGTGTGCCGCAGAGAGCAACATTTTTAAGTGATAGTCTAATCTCCTTGGATTGTTTTGCATGGGTAAATATTTTGAGGCGCTTAATCTAACTGAATGTAATGATGCATTGATGGGGTAATTTATTATTCAATCAGGCTCGCATGGAGGCTGATTATTGGAGTGATGGCAGTGTATATGTGCATGTGGGAACATTTTGTGTACAAACACATCTAGTCACTCAGTCATCACATCTCAGTGTGCACATGTGAGTGATTTTCGTAAATTAGCATAAGAATAAAGAAGGAGAAACCAAATCCCTCAGAAGTGCCTTGATACGACATTCAGGTCTCGCCTCTGTGACACCTCTTGAATGAAGCGCCTTCTGTTGTAGCGAAAGCAACTTAGCGGCTATCATTTGGATAGAATCAGTTCGGTCTTACTGGTGTGGTAATGGGGGTCTGGAGGCAGGCATTGGGATTGTTGGATTCCAGACATCTACCACACCTCTTATGCTGCTGCCTGGCTCGCTCACGGCAAGCCTATCTATATGCTAAGTGCCGCCGGCAACCCAGACTAAACAATTTGTACGTCTGGGAGTGGTGTTGAGCCCTTGTCTTGGCTTAGTCAGCCCCTAAAGCTTGCACAAGACCAACAGTGTGTGTTTTGGCTTTTTCTTTCTCATTTAGTGTGAATGGAATGAAGCGTCTGTCTGCTCACTTTGGAACCTTGCTGTCTGGAAAGCTTCCCTGTTGCATGATTCATCTTCTCTGTTGTGATTGTTAAGTCAACTTATGTCCACTCATCTCTAAACTCAAACAAACACATATACTACTACACTGCAGACAGACTTACATACGGGGATGCACTATATATAAAATGTCATTACCGACTATCCATACAGGAATGCACTATAATATTTCATTACGACTCTCCATCCACCATCCTTATCTCCTTCTTGTCTTGATGCTGGTAATTACAGATAATGTGCTTTCTGTTCTCTGCTGCTGTACAGTGAGTAGCCCTGCGATTAGCTAAGCTAACCTCAACTCCCTCTATCACCTCTCAACATACAGCACATCACAGCCTTTCCTTATCCCACCATCTGCCAAGCTATGATAGTACATTATTATACTTGTATCTCTTATCATGTTAAAGCTAATTTATTTCTCTCTGCGTGACCTCCACACTTTCTGTGTATCACCTCCAGTGCCCAGAACATCTTTAAGCAGGCGATGCGCTCCCCGCTCATCCTCTTCCATGTGGTTCCGGCAGTGTTGAAGAGGCAGTATGAGCTGATGTCAGCACAGAGCATACTCAATCAATCCAGCAGAGTCTACTTTAGCCAAGGCTCTCAGAGGCCAGGCGAAAGGTCCAGTCTTGTCGGAGGGCTGGCGTCCAGACCAGGGCCACCACCTGGCCTTAACCAAAAGTATGTTTGACCTTTGCTTTGTTGCCTTATGTGATTGTTGTCCTCAGAAAACATTTTGTAGTTGTTAAGATGTTTTGACAGCCTGAACTGATGCTGAAAGACACATGACACACCACCACAATGAAAGTAAAGGCCAAATCATTATTGTCCAAATCCAGAGGGTCTGAGTGAACCATATGTCCATGTATGCAAAAGGAAAGTAAAATGAGCACTGTGCACTGTTTGTATGTCACGATATATGCACTATTTCCAAGTCCTTCACGCATGCTTTTCTTTTTAATCAATTACATGCACATTTAGTTCACTTTTTCATGTTATACAGCCAAACACAAGAAACAAAGAAGCTGTTCTTCTTGCTGTCAGGTTGCAATCATGTTTTTTTCGAGTGTGTTTATGTGAAAAGTCTCAAATCCACAGGCATTGTCCGCAGCTGTCCAGTCCTGTCCTGAATTTAGATCTGCATGGTCTGATTGGAGGATAAAACAACATTAATTTAAATCTAAACAGTCTCAGGCTGCCACACTTTCTAATGCCTGCCAATTTCTGTCTTAATTACACCAGTCAAGGACTTCCCCATAATATCCTCACTGTGAATCCATCATAGTTTAAAAGCTACTCATTAAAAGCCAAGAGAGCAGTTTAATAAGAATTTCTACCTGAGACCTCCGAGCCCACACCAACGATCATCCTGTTAAAAGTGCATTTATATACCTGTAGTCCCAACTAATTTCCCTAATGCCTCTGGACAAATTCCAGAAAGATAAACATGTGGTGTTTGTCTAATAGGTCTATAAGTATATAGCCTGACAGATAATGGCTCTATCCAAACTGTTATCTTCCAGTGACATTACACAGACATTACTGGTTGAATTCCATTAGCACACTATGCTATCAGAACTGTTACAAAACAACCACAGTCATCCAATAAACGTTTGTCTTGACAACTTTTATCCAGGCTAAATGTTTGCAGTTTTCATTAACTGCCTCCAGCACTACTGCTATTCTAAATAGGGGCTTGAAGTTCTCCTAATATTTATTGTAAAAACTAAATTCTGCATATCACATTTTGCAATAATATGATGAGAACAACTCTTCTTGTTTTTTTAAATTATTTGACCTACTATTAGTAAATTAAATATTAATGCAAAAAATACCAACACATCATGCTGTAAATGTCAGAGGATCAAAGCTTGTGTTTTCTTAACCATCATATAAGAAATTGTTTATTTTTGGTAAAATATTCGTCAAACCCTGATATTTGTCTCCTGCAGCCACCAGGGCCCGTTGGCAGGAAGCACCCCTGAGCCAGGTCGACGGTACAGCGTCTCCAGGACTTGGTCAGCCCCCTCCCCCTCCCTGCAGCGCAGAATAAGCACAAACACCGCCAACAGCTCATACCTGAAGAACAAAGGCCACAGATTCAACATCCAGCTGAAGAAAGGTAAGAACCAGCAGTAACAGGAATACATGGTTACAAATAAACCATGTGATTATCTGCAGCAAGTAGCAAGAGCCATCGAATGGAAAGATTAACAGAGGTTTGTCTCTCCTCCTACTCCCCTCCCCTCCCTGAGTGAAGGGGGACAAAGGGCCGACTCATCATACGTATGCCTTTATTTTCTCTAGAGTAAACAACATATTCAGGGAGGATAAAGAATACTGTTAATCTCCCCGAAAATATTCAGAAATCTCTTCATGCCTCAGGGTTTTGTTTAACAGAGCAAACCCAATGCAAACACAGATCAACCACATATTGAAAGACTGTGCTTCTTGCAAAGGGGTGGATCACCGTGGTCTTGTGGAATGAACATTTAACTACTTATATTCAGAAATCAGTCTTCCTCTGGCTGAGGTCAGTTTCTTTGTGGACAGTTCTGTGATACTGGAGCATTTCTCTATCTTAGCCAGCCATTGTGGTGTGTTTACTGCCAGGCCCCATCTCATTTTCATCACTTCACTATCTTCACACATATTGACGAGCAGTTGGTTGTTAAATTAACCAGGGCAGAGGGGACGCCTCTTTCTCTCTCCTTTTTTTTTTTGTTCTTTTTCCTGTCGGAGGGAGCAGATGTTTAGTTGAAAGCTTGCTCTGAGGCCTCAACGCTGAGCTCCGGGGAAAAGAGCGGCAAGTGAGGGCATCAGCAGAGGCTAAATGCAACGTACCTCACGGGAGAAGCAGTCACAAGCTACTCTAATATCTTTGGCAAATGTCCCCAAGCACTCCCTTGCAAGTTATATTTATTTGTTTTTAATGCGATAACATTCCTTTCTTTTTGTCTGCACACCAGTCTCTGGATTCAGAGAAACCAAGCCAAGATGTTGGTGAAGCTCCAGCAAGAGACCTGTGCCAGTAGTTATTGTCTTTTCACTAGCCACACTGCATCATGATCTGCTTCAGAACTTCTCTTAATTCTTCAAAGTTGTTGTTGAGATTGTTGCTCGTGATTTAAATGGTGATTACCGGAATGGACAAGCCTCATTTGTAAATCTTCAATCTATTCATAAACATTAACGGGAGATGAATTATCGTCTGAAATGTTGAATCGGAAATTGATCTGAGCACTCAAATCTGAGAAGCTATAAATGTGTTTCTGAAATTCATCTTGACATTTCCATTTGATTACCATCACTACTAATGTACTTTTAGACAGGGTTCAGACGTTTTTGTTGTTGATCCACTTCGTAACTGTTGTGATTCGGCCTAAATGGATCTGAGTTCCGAGTGGCAGGAGCAGATCTCACGTGGCGAATTAACAAGAGTGCCTTAATTAAATGTCCACTGTTGAAAAGGACATACGCAGCCCATTAACTCATTCTAATGTGCCTCAGCCTCTCCTCATGTTTGCTATTTAATTGCCTTATTGGAGCCAGGATTCCAACTAATCCAGAAAAGGATACAATTACTTTTATCATGCTCTTCTATTACCCAAATAAAGATGCCAGTGGTTAATTACTGCAGGCATATTAGAGCTGCATTCTGCTAATTACCTGATCGGAGACAGTTAACTACAGGATCACACAATGGGCGGGAGTTTGATTCTGTTCATTAGGCTGTGTGCGTGTACCAACAACAAGTTACCTGACTGTTGAAACACACCTGATGTGCCCACTTGACTCAAACGCTCTATGCGCCCAAACTTATATAATTATAATTCCTCAGACACACTCTAGAATGTGGTTATACCAAATGAGCCAGGCCGGGATCAGACAATATATGGGTAGATAATCGTGTCAGTCATGTGGCTGTGTTTAATAATTGTTTTAATTGATATAAAAAAGCAATAACCAGTGTAACACAAAAATCAGTGCAGCTTTCGTTATCTGCATGGTGCTGCATTTGGTTTACTTTCCTCTCAAGCCGCAATCAAAAACTCAGCCTTTCCTCCATGGTGCCTGGTTGAATGCTTAATTTCTATTGGAAGCACATCTTTGTCATGTTCTGCAGAGGTTAAAGGTCATCATTGGTGACCTTCCTGTGCTTTCTTCGGTGCTGTGAATAAACCATCTTTGTGCAATGTACGTATTGAGCAGGATGTGTTTCAGAGCTCTGCAGTGCTGATGTCACGTCCTGTCTCAAAGGGCCTTTACTTTATGGTTTCATTTGAGTACCACTCCAGAGAGAAGGGTACTGATTGTCATGGCAGCCTATGTGACCTTGTAATAAAAGCTATTCACTCATAAAGAAAGATTTAACATTCAACACTAACAACGGCAGCTATTTTAGTCTGCGAAGTTATCATGCTGCATCGCTGCATTGACGGAGAGATCAGAGCATGTCATCAACTTTCGACAACTCAACTTTCTGACTTTATAAGCAACCTCTTCATCACCTTTCCCGCAAGTTTGTTTGTGTGCAGAAGCCATGAGAAAGTTGCCTTCCGCACTTCTCTCCCCCCTTTTCTCGCTCATCAACGCCATCACTGTCAGCGAGACGACAGACAAGTTCGACAGACTGCTGGAGAGACACACTGGGAAAAGTAGGTCATGATGAACCGTCAGAGGTGCTGACAGCTCCGTGAAATGAGCAGCTACTTTGACATGAATACTAATCACTGTTGTTACCATCAGAACAGCCTCGACTGAACCACGTAACACGACTTTCCCGCTCCACTGCGAAAAACACCAGCAGCTGGGTTATGCACGGTGGAATTCATCTCTGCAACACTGCTCCTTATGTCCATCTGTTAACATTATGGAGCAAGGCTGTTGAATTTTTTAATATTCCATCAAAGATAACAGACAAACACAATTTATGTGGTTTACCTCATTCCCCGATTGACATTTGAAACCGTTTCTTGCCTTTATTTGACAAATTTGAGTCTGGTCAGAAGAGAAGGTCACCCCTGAGATCCTCTTATTTATCCTTTATTGTATTTGCTCACTTCCTCCAGACCATTTATTCATATTCATTTGATGAACCTTAAAGGTCAGTTTTAAAACCTAACGGCAAACGGCTTTGCACAGCTGAGACCTGAATGGATTTGTCAGATTCAGCCTCACCACTCACTGCACTTTAAAAAAGGCTTGTAGCTCTTGCTCAAGGATGCATCAATAAGAAACAACCGTAATGTAAATGTAAAGATCACTTCTGTCTACATTATGCAAACTTCTGCATACGTATGAAAGATTGTCTTGACCCAGATACGATTGAAACGCAGCCTCTTGGTTTGTCATGGTACCAAAGAGTCAGAATTTTGGCTAAACTATCGAGCACATGCTGCACAGATGATTTAGAAAACGGGATTTGTGCTATTTAGGTGTAGCGCTCTACATTTTAAGAGAATACTGAATAGCATTTGATGCATTCTTTGATCCATACTCATTAATTTCTCTGTTTATTCTGGTCAATAAGTGCTCTTTAATGTGACCATAAAGTACACGAGTGGCTTTACAGTCCACATGCACGTATCACAAACACTCAATTTTGGTTCATAGCGTCAACACTATATTTAGAGTCGGGACATGTTTTCATTTTTACTTCCTAAAAACATGAGCAAGACACGCCCTGATGGCAGACCAGTGACAAATTTGAGGATGGAAAAGAGGAGGAGAACAATAATTTAATCCCTGTGCAAAGGTTGTTCATGTTGCAGTGACATGAAATTAAAAGGATCTTACAGAAATGGTTTTAAGATCCTACTCTGTTTCTCTGAGTCACAGTGGAAGTAATATATCGCTTGGTACATTTTTAAGGCTTCCCTGTGACTTTGATGATCAATAATGATACTGGATAAAATTGTACAATAGCCACATTTAGTTTTTTGGTGGCTTTTTAGGAGAAACAAATCATCTTTGGTTGACATTTACAAACTCAGATGAAGCTGTTGTAACACTTTGCAAAACATAATCACATGCACTTTATTTATTTCAACCTTTTCACCTGGAAATAAATCACTAAAAGCACATTTATGTTTTTGTGGTTGCAGGGAGTGAGGGCATGTAAACTGACAATCTTGATTTTGTTGCCCAGGTTCAAGCACTTCTGCAAAAAAAGTAAAACTCTCCTGTGTGATGAGACCAAACTGTCAACAATGGTCAGTAAAATATCCCATTTCATTTTTTTTACTGTAATAGAGATTGTTTTTTCTCCCAGGTCCAGAGGGTCTGGGATTCAGCATCACATCCAGAGACGTCCCCATCGGCGGCAGTGCTCCCATTTACGTCAAAAACATCCTTCCTCGCGGCGCTGCCATCCAAGATGGCCGACTGAAAGCTGGAGATCGGCTGCTGGAGGTGAGGCGGCGCTCTTTAACCTCTAACCATTACGCAGTGTAGAGCGAGTGGGCTCTTTGAGATTGTATGTAATTTCAGACACTAATTATTTCTTTGATGAGGTGGCTTTGTTCCAAAATTCAATCTAACTGAGCTTTGTTGAAATAAGTCAAATACACTGTGTTCCCTATGGCTATAACACAGCTTTGAACTGTAGAGGATTGGTTAGATGGAACAATATTTTGATTATACTTCAATCAGACTGACATGAAAATCAGCTACCGCTGACTTAAGGGGGAAATAACCCATGTTTAATTCCAACTCCAACTGGCTCAGACAGTCATCTGCATAAAGGTTATGAGGAGGCCACTGATTCTTCCTTGTTCAAGTCTGAGAGCTCTTTGACTTTAGTTTTTGCCTAAATGTGTGTGTCTGTCTGTCTGTGTGTGTGCATGTGTGTGTGTGTGTGTGTGTGTGTGTGTGTGTGTGTGTGTGTGTGTGTGTGTGTGTGTGTGTTTGTGTGTCTGTTTGTGTGCAGGTTAGCGGAGTGGACCTTAATGGTAAGACTCAGGAAGAGGTGGTGGCACTGTTGCGAGCCACACCCATGGGCGGGACTGTGAACCTGCTGGTGACGCGCCAGGAGGACTCCCAGCTGCCCAGAGAAGTGGTCAGTTCACCAAATCACCTTATAATCTTGTGCTTTCACTACTATGTCCCATGAGGGAAAAAAAGGATATCTTGTTACATTACAGAACGTTGGTATTTCTACATTTCTTAACATGCAATTTATTTGATACTGGAGGAGAACTATAATTTAAGTGTCTTGCTTTATAAAAACACCTGCAAATTTCCAGAATCATGAAAATGTGGGCTGTCCATGGACATAGTACATTCCTTTTGAAAGAGGTGATGCAGAAGCAGCAACCCAATCCTTTACTTGCCTCCCTCCTTCTCAAACCCATTGTTCAACACCAAGTTTCTCAGAAATAAGTTGAAACCATCAATAAACTCAAATAGGGATCTGACAAAGTTTAATGTATCACATTCTGTACAAATGATTATTTACCTTGAAGGCAACACTGGTGGGCTATTACAGCGTCAGTCCATCACCTCTGCACAGATATTCTTACATTCTTTTCTCCTTTGTTCGGTAAAAGTTTTTTATTTAAAGAAAGAACACAAACACAGTTGTGGGCATAATCACACACATTGACACCTTTGTACTTGTACATTTGCTGTTTGTATGCATATAAACAGCAAATGTTTATATGCAGTCCCTACAAAATGATTGATATACAGACACACACAAACACACACGCATGCATACCCTCAAATTATGTGTATTGACAGAAACCACTTAAGCTTTGTACATATTCACACACACATACCCACACACATGAACATGTTCCCCGTTCACACACTCCCTGCTCAGACACACAGCCTACATACAGGGTGACTTTGGCTGTCGTGCAACAGATGGTGAGGCGACTGCCCTCGTCCGGCCCGCGCTCCGCAGCTCTGACAGTCACTGCACCTTGGCAGACTAGAGGCCCCCGATGCCAACCTCCCTGCTACACTATAATACTCAGTCTGGCACCTGCACTGTTAACCCCGCTGTTGGAGCTGTTCAGGGTGCAGAGTAATGGCCCTCTGAGACACTTTCTACTCCTCTAATGTGCTGTAAGAAAAGCACCGCCGCCTAAATTTAGATACACTAGAACTGGTCTGCATCGTTACACAAATTTTCACATTTACTATTCCCAAACATATTAAAGAGGCCCCCGATCTTTGAATTCAGGAATCTTGCATGATCTTATAAGATGTTATTGTTATTGATAAAAGTGTTTTTCTTCTTGACTATACACTGACCTACTCTGACATGTGACCGCAAAGTCACTGAAACTGATCTTTAACCACTAAAGCCGACACTCAAATGCTAACTGGAGAGAAGCAGTGAACTGATCCATGCTCCACAGCTGCTGAACGATGCTGTGAGGAGTGTTAAAAAATGCGCAGCTGCCCCTGGCTTGTCGACTCTTGAGTTGTGCGGTGTGAGAGTTTGACGGCTTCACTCTCTGAGCTCCTCAGGCATGACGGGATTAGAAAAATGCTCATCATGGAAACATCGTCTAATAATCTCTTTCTCTCTGTGTTCTGCTTTTTTACTTCTCCCGACCAACTTCTACATGCTGTGAGAGATCGTTAATATTTCATCACTTTGCATGGAATATTAGCATTTTGCTCTCCCTTACTGTTTCTTTTTTTTCTCACTTTCACATTTCATCGCGGTGCTCTCACAAATCTCAATAATCCCTCCAAGTATGTTCATAAAAATCAGATAAGGAGGCCAAGACTCTGCCGATGACAGTTATTGCAAATAAAGCATGGTGGAAAGCATGCTTGGTAATTGCCTCCTCAGTCACACAGGCGGTGACTGTACGGTGTGTTTGTGTTTGTGTCCATGTATGCTACACAATTTTCTAGTGCAAGGACACACATCACCACAATTGTATAGATGACTGTTTACATGCCGTCATTCATCTAATTCCCTGAATGATAATGTGACGATAACATTTTAAAATGCAGTGTGAGTGACGTGCCAGAGAACTGCCGGCATCTGTCAAAGAAGTATTGTCTTTGTGCACACACACACACACATACACACACACACACACACACACACACACACACACATCCACACACACGCACACTGGCAGCTTTATAGATGAGAATAGAAAGGAGCGTTGTTGATTTTTTTCCTGTCTAGTTGACATTTGCCTGCTGATGTTTAATGTCAAAGCTGAAAAAATCCCTTTGTTTAGATGTTTTATTGTGTGCCAGGCGTATAGCACGAACCCCCAGAGGACTTAATTTACCCCCCCAACGTGTTTGCGCTGCGTCTTTAATTACCACGGTCGGGGTGTATTTTGACATGCTTTCAGCAGCGATCCCACTAGCTCTCAATACCTGTCAATAAACATGTACTTGCTGGGAAGAGAAAAAGGTTAAATGGCAATAGAGTGAAGTGGGGCGTTGTCTCTGTGATTTCACGTTGTCTTTGTCTGTGTGGCAACTGCACCCGCTCTCCTCCAAGGATATCAATATCCATTTGGAGACGTACACATTTAGTTTCAGAGAAGTAGTAAAGCTTTAACCTTTACCGAACTCTGTAATTCCTAATAAGCCTGTTTTTTCAAACCTCTTGCTTCTTCCTTGATCTCACGCCTTCTATTCTATAATATAACTAGAGGGAGTGAGGGAATTGTGCATATATTTGGTTTTCTGTTGTATTATACATTGTGTGACCTTCAGACAGTAAGGCATGTTCATTCAAAGAGTTTTTGACGAGACGAGTAGGGACATAAAGTGCAGCGTTCTCCCTTGGAGCTTAACATGAAACCTGAAGACGCAGCAGGCAGCTCTGATCAATGGCCATGTGAACAAAGTCACCTGTCTATTGAAGTGCTGTTCCATTACTTGACAGCTCTGGGATGTTGAATCAGCGAATTCAATGTGGGATTACAACAGACGGAGGAGATTGCAGAAGAATCGCTGTGAAGTAATTATTTTGAGACAGAAACTTCTATCATCAGATGGGCAGGTATGACATCTTGGGGGAAACTCATGAAGATACTTGGTGACTTTGTGGTGTTGAGATAACATCTACATAAATGATCTCTGGGTCAAACCTTTGTAGTGATCCATACGAATAGCTAAATCTGGTATAAAGCACCCTCCTCCTTTTTAGATCAATGTAGTTTGAACATGGTCCAACAGGACAAGATAAAAGGTGTAGCTCCCACCTAAATTAAAAAGCATTTGTCTCCCAGAGCACCATTCTCTCTCTCTTCATGACCTCATACGCCTTACAACTCACACACACATTCTCACTCTTGCTCGGAAACAAGCACAACATTTAAAAACACACATGGTATGTAGTGCACACTTCCTACGCATAGCCAGCGGATGTTATTTATTGTAGACATTTATCTCCCAGCGTGCAGCGCTGTTTGTGCTTACAGCTGCGAGCAAAGCTCTGCCTCTGGTCCACGTTTCCCCGGCTTTGTGGCGGGGAGATTGAGTTCTCATAGCTCCCTTTTTCCTGTAATAACTAAGTCGAATGTCACGAGTCACTGTGCTACAAGCGGTGGCAGGAGTCCAAAGAATGATGTCCATCCACACGCTGCCGTCAGTGGTGGAGCGCCACATCCATTCACCTGTTGTGGTGCCATTTAGAGACAAAGGCAGAGAAATATAATCTGCGACTACCAGTTTGTTGTGACATAAACAATAAGTGGAGGGAGATATACTACCACGTCCCCACTCATGACAAATAATTTTAAATCACTGTAAAACCCTTGCTGAGGCATAAGTGAATTAGCCTGTAAGCATCGCTGCTGACACAGGTTTCACTCCTTGCCTTACGGACAAACACACACACACACACACACACACACAAACACACACACACTCACAAACACATTTTCATTCATAATTTAATCATATTTTAAATAACAGCAGGAATACTGAACCACCCCAAGTAAAACATGACACACAATATGGGTTTTGATCAGTCACATATGCTCTTGTACCATATTAACGTTGCCAGTGCTCACCCTTACATCATAAACCCCACATAAACAGTATCTTGTATATCCAATAGGACTATGCACTGTGGGGAACAAATGGACTCGTGAAGCCTCATGTTGTAACACTGCAGACTACATAAGAGCAATCAAACAGTACATTAAAAACCCTCTTTATGATCATATCACACTTGTCACTGATCCATTAGTAGCTATATCTGCCAAGCAATAAGAATCTTAATTGTGCAATTAATTCCGGACTCTGATTGATGTGACAGCCAAATTTATGGCTCATGCGAATGCTTAGGACAAATGCGTGACAATATTGCTGACAATTATAGCAGACTAATGGCCTGTTTCATAAGTGCCAACCCCGGTGGCCTGGTTTTAAATCCTCCCTGCCATGTTTTTACCAGCTGAATGCAACTGAGGCATTCAGAACTACTCCAGATTTGTTTAAGCTAAAATACTGCTATTTATAAAAGATCTCAAAATAGTTATATACATTGCAAATAAAAGCATTTGGTTCCCCGAAATGGTTCAGTCCAAACAAGCACTCCATTGTTTTTCTCCTCCAAGTTGAAGCAATCAACGTCAGCGTTGCGTAGCTTCTGCACAATTATTCACATCAGATGATATCTTGGTTTCTTGGTTTCTTAATCATACTTCTAACAGTGTTACACAGCTGGTTCTTGATGTGCCACCCGCAGTACAGTGAGGTTATCATTCAGGATTTTGCCGATATTAAAGACAAGAACAGACTTAGGACGCCGTATTGATTTTCTCGCTGCTGAGATCCATTTGCCGAGTCGGTAGAGGGAGAAATGGATTGATACAAGGCAAACAAAACACGATCCCCTGTCTTTGGAACTAACTAAATGATACACAGATTAGTTGAGTCCGAGCCAAGTTCACGTCTCCTCATTCTTCCGCTTACTCCTTAAAGTTGAATTCAACTTTGTTATTGACAGTTTAGTAAAAAACTTTAAGTAGAAGGCCTTGTTTCAAGCATCGACCTTCCAATTCCACAAACAGAAGTCGGTCTCTGTGCATGTGGAACACATATCTGAAGAACCTTTCATCTTATCTACTTCACACTCGGCATGTCTATTGTTAATGTTCATTATTAATAATGGAATAATTCTGAATTAGCTCTGTAGCATTAACACAGGAGAAGCAAACAGGGATTTTTAGTAGGGGCACTGCACAATTCTTAACGGATACACAACCTGCTTCAAAAGAGTGTCACAAAATACATCAGAATTCCTTTATAAGTTTCTCATTAGCCGCCATTCATCGATTCATGTTGACGCTTGCTCTTAGTAAAGTTCATCTAGGATCAGAGCTTCAACCCTTTGCTTTGATATTATATGGAATCTCTGAAAACAATACAGGAAAAGAGATTAGATGGCCTACATCTTCTTGAACTCCTTCCCCACAAAGCGGTAGCCTTCTCAGTGATGTAACGGCACAGATAACACTTTGAGGGTATTACATTGAAGTGGTGATAAACAGTGCTATCTTAAGCTACGTGGTATCGGCTGTCATGCCAAAGAATTACATCTCTGGTGTTAATATAATTAGATGTCTCTTAGAGTAATGCTCTTTAGCCTCACCATAAAGATGATGTAATGCATTGTAACTTTTTGCTAATAAAGTTCTGCAAAAAGACAGTTTTTGCTCTGTCTCTTAAGGAGTTTATTTATGTAACAGCAGGTGGCTGAGCCAGATATTTTACCTTAGTGAAACTTGGCTAACAACTCGAGGAGATGAGATATTTCTTACGTGTGGATCTGATAATTTAAGATGTTTCAGCCTTTTTCCAGTATTCGCACTCAATAATGAATTCCCAGTCGTACCCTATGATACAACTTAAAAAACAAACCAGCTGCTCAAATGTAATTGGATGTAATCAGGAAATTGCTCTGCTATTACAAACGTTGAGTGTTGGCTGACCCCTACTTGGCAAATTTGTTCTGAAAATACAGTTGGAACTCAGGTGAAGTCAAATTACAGGAATTGCTCTAAAAGCCTTTGGAAGGAGTTGTGTAGGATTGAGGTTTGGCAACCGACAATCAGCGATCGCATCAGTGACTTTGCAAAGCTCTTCAGAACAGTTTGGCAGCGGCAGATGCATCTCAGAGGTCACTTTCTCTTTCCACTCTCTGCCTAGAAATGACTGAAATGAGAGGACATGGTGATCTGGACTCCAATGTGTTACCATGACACATAAATATACCTTCCACATCTACGGAGAGCTTCCTCTTGGGGGCAAATTATCCATGAAAGCTTTATAAAATTCATACCTTGCTTTACTCTTTGATTTTTAGTAGAGAAACACACACATTGTACTTTCATCCTCCTTTTCTCTTTCATTTTCTTTATTCGGTTTTCTCTTGTTTTTCTCTGGGTCTTATTTTCCATTTCAAGGATGATGATGAGTTGAATTCCTACATTTTTAATTTGGCTGCAGGAGAAGAGGTTTTTTGATCAAAGTGCAGAGTTCAGAAACATGCTCTGTCGTGATTAAAGGGAAAGCTGCCAAGTGTGGGTGAAGACAATGCCAGCCTGGTTAACGATTTCCGAGCGCGTCTTCTCTACACCACCTGTTTTCCGTCGAGCACTTTTCAGCAGCTGTTCCCATAATTATGCTTGCTGTCACGGCGGAGAACGGGAGGGCGCACCGCAGCCTTGTGCTATGCCGATAAACAAGGTAGTTAAAGGCCACTTATGGCGACACAGTTACTCTCCCTAGGGGGATCCAGCGTCTAATTCCAGAACACATAATGGCTTGAAGTGTGCGTGTGCGGTTGGACATAGCAAAGTACTTTTTTTCCGCCATTAGCGTGAAATGAGAGGCATCTGGTTCATGATGTGCGTCTGTAGGTGGGATCCACTGAAAAGCCTTTGCAAACATTTCCAGTTGCCAAGTACAATTAAACAGTCACCTTTTGTTTTTCATGTTCATCTTGATTCGATGCAATTGTTTTCCTAAATCGCCTACAGAAGCATCAAGTCAACCCCCTCCCCATAAGAGCTTCCGTTCGGTTGCTCCACTCAGAGTCTCATAGCCTCAAAACATTTGCAGTGATATAGACGTATCTTGCCTCAGACGCCCTCATAGAAACTGAAATTACTCTGCTAATGAGCCACATGAGCTTTCTCATTACAACATCCCCGGTGGATTTCACTTCAAGTTTGTCATCGCTGACTCTAAATCTGCCGGGTTGAAGAACACATGTTGTTAGTTCACAAACACTTCCGACCCTCCACCGCTCGCCGTGACCTCCAGTTTTGTGTGGTTGAACCTGAAAAAGCCTGCGATTTGCTTTAGGCCGAGAGGTGTTTATTATTCCATCCCTTTGTCAGAAAATGTTATGAGAAGAAACAGCACCAAAATAAATTTGTGTTACAATACTTATCACGCATACGCCCCTTTTGCAATTACATACATGGCTGATTTCTTTTAGCCTTTTTAAATTAATTTCCAATGACCTTTAATGTCGCCAAATTGGGCCAAGAGTGGAAAGAAGTTTCCAGCAGTGTTAATTGTTTTAGGCAGTGATGTGCGGAGAACTCAGAGTTTTGTGTGAATAGAACTAATTGTGATTCATTTGCGCTCTCTCTCTCTGTCTCTCTCTCTCTCGCTGTCGTTTTCCCTCTTGTATCTCACTCAAGCTTTTTCTGTTGCAATATTTCTCCGACGCACACTTGAACACATTTAACACACCTTCCTTGTTAGTGCGTGACAAGTTTAGTGAGGTAGAAACAAAACAAAAAGGCAGATTAAGCAGACGGGATATTTTTGCAAGAGTAATGAGCAATGTTTTCTCTCTACCCTCTTCGGTTCACCTGCTTGTGTCTCTGCTCCAATGCTGCCTCTATCACTGTCCCCTGCCCAGACAATGGACTGTAATGAATTGGAGCTACCCCATCACAGTGTTAATTAATAAAGGACTTCATCGCATAATGGACTGTGACTGCATGGCTGAGTCAGAGAGAGCAGAAAGGAGACGTTGGCTTCTTACAGGCACTCCACTCAAAAGTGGTAGTAATAAGTTTGACCTTAATGATCACTGCCTGAACACAGCACTGCGCCAGTTTATTCACCAGAAATTATTATTAGACAGTTTTAGTTACATATGGACATAATTGAGATTAAATGTAATCTTTTTTTAAATTTTAAATTCCTTGATGGTGACGCTCATGGATTTTGGTAAACTTCCTCACAATGAAACAGCCTTGGCCATAAACAAGCTGAATGTGATGGAGAAGGATTACTGTTCAATCACAAAACAAAGAGTTCAAGTAGAGGTCAGATGAGTCTGTTTCCTGAAAGGCAGAAGATGGACAACGGCACAGCCTCCTTTACAACAGCAGTCCACCACTCCAAACTCATGTTTAGTTATGCTATAGAAACATTTATTGCTCTGTGTATGTGTCCAAAACCCACTTGGATCAGGTGAAGTGCGCTCCTGGCTCAGCTGCTCGTAGTAGTGGAGGTGAAAGATATTCAGCCATCATTAGTGAGGGCTCTTTCTCTGGGGAGGATGTTGTCCTTTCTGTTTTATGAGACAATTGGAATTTCTGAAAGGTTTTCTTCCAGCGACCGTACCTGTGAAAAACACCAAAAAAGGTTTCACAGTATTATCAGTTCATATGTAACTTTTTCCTGGTGTTTTAAAGTTGATTTAAGCATGCACCCTTTTCAGTATTTTACATCACTTCATCTATTGCCAGTCCTCTGTCTCAGGTGCATGTATGGGACTGAGCACGGAACAATGAGCTCACTGCCTTTTTTCTCCAGCACAGAGGCAGATGAATCCGGCTCTGCCAGAGCTGAATCGCTGCAACAAGGCCTGTCAAGCAGCCTGACAAACTCATTCTTAGCTAGAAGCGCTTGGTCCTGTCTGATGGAAATGCTACACTGCTCTCTCATTCTCTGCCTTGGCCCGCTACTCCCGGAACACAGCTCTGAGTGGGTGGTTATTCTGTCATAATTTTGGAGGAGAGTGTGTGCAAAAGTACGTGCGCACACAGGCTTCGATGGGGTCCAACCAAAGTACTATTTTTTATCCGGTGTATGCCATCTTCCGCTGTAGGGCTAAAAGCCTTTCCAGTGAGCTAACTCAGAGCCAATATTTGCCTTTTATTTTGATAAAGACATCTTCATTAAAGAGAAAGACTGATCCTGCCAATGACGCATGAGTTATTTTCAGTGTATGTTTGTGCTGTGTTGCTAGGGGGCCTGCATTGGAACCAAATTATCACAACCCATTAGTTAAGGGCGCTCCGATATAAGCGCTCATAGATTGTATATATATCAATTCTGAAGTTTAAGATGCATTATATTTATATCTAAAGAACAGTTTTTCAACAGTTGTTTTTTGTCTATCCCCCTAGCTCCTTTATCTTCTCTGAGGGAAAGGAACGGGTTATTTCCTAACTAGAGCCAGGGATTTCTCGAATAAAGCCGCTACAGTTGTTGAAATGCTGCACAATTAAATGAATTCCAGCGGTCTGAAATAACTAATAGTCCATTCAGGTACAAAGCCCACTTGGCAGATTGTACAGACAGGTGTACTCCCAGTTTGAAAGAAAAACAGAGAAAAAGAAAAAGGGGCCAGATAGAAGGTTTGTCCGGAGAATAGGGGCTCAGTCAGAGGGTGTTGAAAAGAGCCTTCACTTGAATGCACCACTGCATCCTAATAACTCCTCATCCTCCAAAAAAGAAAAAAATATATATTATTCTCTATATCTTTCCCTTATTCCTCGGCTTCACTCTTTATCCCAGCAGCTGTGAAGGGCACACACCTGGCTGCCATCCATCTGGATCTGTGTGTGTGTGTGTGTGTGTGTGTGTGTGTGCATGTGTGTGTGTTTGTGCATGTGTGTGCAACCGCATGTATTGATTTGAGTCTATTTAAAGCTCTTGCAGTGGGTTCCTGGGGTTAATTTCCAATCATGTGGATTTGGCTGCCATGGCAATAAATACTCATGTACAGTAAACCAATCTGGCCAATCACAGTAGTTCAGCATTGCTCTGAGACTTCCTGTCCTGTAGACACACCTGGCGTCCCCACTACTTCAGAATTTTTGGTTTGAAAACTCAGTTAGACACTCAGAAAGGTTGTCTGATTGGGTCTTTTCTGTCTCAATATAGCCTTTGCTGATTTGTCAGGCTCCTATTCCATCGAGGAAGAAAATAACTGCCATTAGCCTCGGCTACAAGTGTAGAACGCAACAGGAGTCATCACTTCAAAGAGGGGCTCGCCTTGGGGTCTTTGCTAACAGCTGTGGTGCAGTTAAATTTAACCTTTCACCTTTGCTGCTTATCATTTGTAGCCCTACGCACTTTATCCAACCAACAGCAAATGCTTCTTTCTACACCAGCTTGCTCATGCTTGTTAACACCGGCAGGCGTATGTTCAGTGTACGTGAGCAGCAACAATCTTTAAAAAGAAAATATTTGATTAAGTCCTTTCCAGGTTTCGTCCTTTTTTCTACCTAAGAAAGAAAAATACAAGTCCCCCTGTATTTTCCCTACACTATTAGCTTTCTCTCACACCTCTGTACTGCTGCAAGTGAGACATAAAAGACTATTCTTTTGGTTACTTGTTCCAGATGCTCTTTGTTAGACACCAGTGAAAATAGTTAGAGGACAGATTGCAGTGGATGTTTAATGGACTATTTTCCAGCTCAGTTGATCTCCTTGCCTATTAGACGCTCTCTCTCAAACCTCTCTTGCAGCTGAAATGAAAGATATATATTTTGTGTACTGAGGAACTGCAGCACACCCCTGCAACGAAAGGCAACTATGGTGATTTTCCATAAAGGATTGCACAAGTAAAGAAGGTCACATTCTTAACGTGTCACCAATGATCCTTCAAAGGGCTGTTGTTCAAAGGAAGCCGCCGTTGTTTGAGTATCAAATTGCTTTCTGGCGGTTTCAAAAGTTCTCCGCCGTCCCCACTGTTAATACACCGAGCTCATGATGGTGGAGGAATTAGAAGCGCTTGGCTAGACAGTATGGCCAATTGACGATGACAGCCCTGAGATACAGTATGTGACATGCTTGCCACCCATTTGCTTTCTTCTCCCGCTCCACTCATCTTACGCCTCTTTATCTTGTCTCCCGCTCGCTTTCCATTTTCTTGTCATTTCCCATCCCTGCTCTTTTTTCAATTTTTGTTCCACTATCCTCTTTTTTTTTTTTAAATCTCTTTGTTTTTCTGTCTCTTCACCAAAGTTAGGGTTGGGTACTTTTCACAGGCATTCAAATGTAAAGTGGGGCTCAGCAACAGTTTGCTTTAGCTTGATGATAAAGCTGAACGATCACAACCTAAAAACCTAATCGTCCATTCTATGTAACTTGAATAATTGATTAGCACATGATCAGCAGAGATGATTGCGTTTTTTGATGCCAAACTGATCAATAATAAAAACTGATCTGATAGAGACATCCCTCTCTTTCTTCACTACCCTCAGCAGCCAGAGGAAGACGACATGGTGTTAACCCCTGACGGTTCGAGAGAGTTCATGACCTTTGAGATCCCACTGAGCGATTCAGGCTCTGCAGGCCTAGGTGTCAGCGTCAAGGGCAATCGCTCCAAGGAGAACCACGCCGACTTGGGCATCTTTGTGAAGTCCATTATAAACGGAGGGGCTGCTAGCAAGGCAAGTAACTACTCCCACTCACTTATCTTCTGACTCTTCCTTGATGGATTTGATTGATTGCATTCATGGTTTTGACAAGGACCTACAGGTAAGTACTCAGATGGGTCACTGTGCTGTCGAGCTGCTGCTGCTGCTGCTGCTGCATGTAAACATATCAAAGTCTCTGTCTTTGTGATATTTAAGTGGTCACATGTTTGTAAGTGGCATTAGACTCATGTTGAGAATTTTTACCTTGTGGCAGAAATTGCCTTTGAAAGGGCAAGGATACAATCTTAAATTCCGTCAATATTGATAATTATTTCAATAAATGTAAATGATGTCATATTATTTATTTTGTTTTCTTATTCAAGTTATTCTTCTGTGAAGAGGATCTGGTTATAAACTCATCTTTATGAGCAGGAAAATACAAATACACAAAAAGCAAAACATTTAAAAAATTCAAGGTGGATCAATTATGTGTTAAACCTCCTCACTCTGCTAACAAATGTATAAGTCTTGAGAAATGTGTGATATTGCTATCAATGAAAATTATACTGTGATATTTATTGATATTGCTTACACCATTCTGTAATATTTCACTGTTCCATTGAAAATTATATTAGATTTGAATCAGGTGATTAATTCAAGTGTTCATGAATACCGGTGGTTTCGTACACTTTATGTTTGTATGGTTCTGAAACCCGAAAAAAGACATGATCGTTAGGGATTAATGGGAACACAAGATTATTGTTTTGCCCCAGAGTCTTTTTGGATACCATTGAATTAAAAGGTCTGCGTGACCCCGAGAGCTGCTTCAGAATATATATGTTCATGTTAACATAAACAACTAAAAAAAGGATCTAACTCTCCCCTTGTGTTTTTCTGCAGGATGGGCGTTTACATGTCAATGACCAGCTCATTGCAGTGAACGCCGAGTCTTTGCTCGGGAAGACCAACCAGGAGGCCATGGAGACGCTGCGGACATCCATGTCTGTCGAGGGCAACAAGCGAGGGATGATTCAGCTCATTGTGGCTCGGCGGGTGGCCACAAACAATGAGGTAACTGAAAAAGAGAGGGAGGAATCACACTAAGGTTCTTGGGACCATTTCTCCTCACAAGGACTTTATTGGTCTGCCTTTGTTTCAGTTTTAGAACGCTGTTAATAAAATTTACATTCAGTATATCATACATATTCTTTATACGCACTCAACAAAGGCACATGCATACTTAAACTTAAATCCTGTGTGTGTATAAGTAGAAGACATAGAATGGAGAAGAGGGATGACTACATTCAGCTGCACTGAATGATAAATGAGAGTTGCTTCCTTCTACCTTGCCACGAGCCATAATCTGTTTCCCATAGTTTTTTTTTTTATAGAGCTTATAGATAGCTAGAGGAGGACCTTTACGAAACGACCACACCACCATGCAAATCTTCAAACAGTCCCATTTCCTGTGCGAGATAGGTGATATGTCTCATATTTCCCACGGTGGGCCTTGATATGATATCTAAGAAGCACTTCACTGAGTTATGATTGACAGGCCTGCAAAATAACACTGTCAGATAGGCAGATAAAGGAATATGTATTGCGTTTAGGTGGATATTTGTCATGAGGCAACAGTGTAGAATATTGAAAGCCAGGGGATTACAACTTTATGAAATATCCTTTGTGACACAAAAATAATCCCAGCCTAGTTTATTTATTTATTTAATTTTGAAGAAAAACTAAACTCTCTCACGTTCTCGAGCGAACGCATACATCATTTAGCTGAATGCAAAATGCCAAGTGCAGTGTGACTGTATTTCAGGAGTGTGGATTCAAATGTAAATACTTCAACACACGTCCAGTCCGCCTGCAGCCAGAGGTTGTAGATCAGGTTTGATTAGTGTTGCTGTGATTCTAATTGGAGCGTGTGTCCTGTGGCTGTGTGTCAGTGTGAAGCACCACGCTGAGCCCCGCTCTCCCACTCTGCCCTTCACCCTTCCCGCTAACCCTCATCCTCCGAGCGCTGTGTCTCTCTCTTCTTCACCACATCATTCCCCCCCGTGCCCGGTCAGCTTGTGTTTCTCTTTATTTCAATGCTAATCTTCACCTCCTTTCCCCTCAACTTGTTTTGCCCCACATTTTACCTGGTAGGTCCTGGGATAAACACAACCAGCGACTGAGGTTGAATTTCCACAGGTATCACTCACATTAATGTTGTAGAGCTTCTGGGCTGCTATTATAATTTTCTTAAAAAGAAAAAAAAAAAAAAAATTGACCACTGTGTAGATTCAAAAACAATTATGTTTTTTATATTAATGTTATTGTTGCTTTATCCCCCCTATGAAGCATGTTGTGACCTTGTCTAGAAAGTACTATAAAAATAAGCTAAAAAATTAAAAAAGAATTATTCTCACAGATTTGTTCCCTTTCAACTTTAATCCATACAGTCAAGCCCTCCTTTCCAGGTCTGTCATTTTAATTTCATGGCCATGAACCCTCCATCCTAGGGCTTGTGTTTTAGGCTGCTTTTAGAAACCCAAAAGTCCGGCCTGAATGATAAAATGTTGCCCCATTATTCATTCGGATGTGACTACAGTGTTTTCAAAGCAATGATGCAGAGAGAGAGAGAGAGAGATACAGCAAGAAAACACAGGGAAACAAAAACACACAAAAAAAACCTTCATTAAAGTTTAACTTTGGCTGTAACATCCCACTCACACTCCGATACCCCTAGTATTGTCATATTTAATGTTTACCTTAAAACCATCTAGACGCAAACTGGAATGATTGTTGCCGTAAAAATCCTCCACTTTTATAGGATTTTACGGCTCCGGTATTATAAATCACTGTGCATTGTTGTTGTGGCATTCTATAATCCTTCAAATCCAGATTTTTTTTCATAAATCAGACTTCCTGGATTATATATTGTTGTCTCAGTGGTACTTAAAGCAACTCGTCCCTCCCTTCTCCCCACTCTTTACCCTCCTTCCCCATTTCCACACTATGGGAGAGGATACATGTCCCTCCGGGAAAAATTTTGCCCCAAGGTTCAGTGATTTCTATCACTAGGGTCCAGTCACTCTCCTGTCCTCATTAATCCCTCACCAGTCGGCAGCCAGGTAGACAGACTGACACTGAGCAGACAGCTGGGGTCACAGACAAACACGTCTCGAGAAACACTGAAAATATATATTTTTCATCATTGCATTATCACTCTGTAGGTAGACGGATGAAGAATGACACTTTTACATTAAAGTTTATTGCAATTTTGATCCATTTGAAGAGATGATTTAGAGAGAAAATTTTGACAGGTTTGTATATAAGGTGACATTTATTTCAACATCAGTTGCTATGAGACGGCTAATTGATGATGTTGCAGAAAAAGATTGAGGGTATGTGAAACAAAAGGAGAAGTGAGATGTAATAGTGCATTTTGGATTTCATCCATTAAAGTCCCATTACAGGCAATCATTACTTAAGTTGCACTGTCTTCAGGAAGCATTGAAACTGTTGTAGGAGGGAGAATTCGAAAACTAAAAGTCAAGAAAAGATAAGACCTTAATAATTCAAGGTCAGTTGTAAACCTCAAATAAGAAAAGCAGGAGTTAAATGTCGACGCCAGCTCCCGGTAGCTACATCCACCCCCCCTCCTTCCCCTGCCCTGCTGTGTTGACCAGGCAGCAGGCAGATTTGTGGGGAGCCAGCCTCAGTTTGCCACTGTCACCCAGCCGAATGGGAGTGAGCACTGGAGGGCACCATTGAAATGAATCAGATCCATCACTGTCTTTGGGGGGGAGAGGAGCCGAGCAGTACAGCCTAATGCATCAGAGGCGAGGACTGAGATGGGTGCAGCTTATCCAGGCCACCATACTCCATGAAAATTGCATTGATTTCATCATCGTTTGGTCCTGTGGGCTAAAGTGTGATCATCTCTGTTAGAGCATAGCAGCTGGATGCTTCTTGGTAGTTTAATCTCTAGATTGGTTGGGTGGAAGTCTGCAGAACTGCACAGCAGATATCTTGCCACATTAGCACATTAACCTGCGCGAGCGCACACACACACACACACACACACACACACACACACACACACACAGACACACACACACACACACACACACACACACCAGAACAATTAATTTTGCCACTGTCCCCCCCCCACCCCTCTTTTGAAAAACCACCATTCTGCCCCAGATAATCAGGCGATTTGATTGGTCACTGCAAATTCATTTGAAGTGTTGTAATTGCATGGCTGCTTCAGAGACTGTATAATTTCTCATCTGTATCTGAGTTCCACTAATGTACGCGCACATGTGTTTAAGCAATTAAATTTACAAAAGTAATTTCACTTCCATTATTAATTTTTTTATGTGTTAACAAATACAGATTATTCAACTTTCATCCCCTTACTCCTGCTAGTTTAAAACAATTCCAGCCATTGAGTTATTCCAGAAATATGTCTGTCTGCATGTGCAACGCATATCTCAAGACCTGTTAATCTGAAAGCCTCACACATGACATGTGTACGGTTAAGAGCCCAAGGAAGTGCAATGTGGAATTTGGTGCAATTCTGGACGAGTGATAAGTTCAATAAAAATAAGATTTACAGTAAATAAACGTGTGACCAGTGCTCTGTAGCAGCAGTGGTTGAAACTCATCAACACAACTGACTTCGTCGATCATTAGAGCAGAGCTTCATGATAACGGGTGAACAGCCCAGCACTTGGTTCAGCAGTGGAGGTGCCGCTTCAGGATTCTGTGGACTGAGTCCTGCAGTTGGTCTTTTCATGCATTACCTGAGTAAACAGCCCATTCCAAAAAGGCATGTTCTGAACGGGCACTGCACTTGTTAGGGTGAAAGAAAAGACATGGCATACTGTGAGAAATCCTCCAAACTTACTTCAATATAAAAGGTGATGATCGGAAACTTGCCTAGTGCAGCTACTGATTGGGAAGTTCAAGGTAATGTTTTTCCAATAAGAATAAAAAGGTCTGAGCTCATAAAACATTCATCCCCTCTCATCGCTCCTGTTTATGAACTTATAGGATCAGTGAATGTTTGTATTTGCAGCAGCCGCAGCAGTTCATGACATTTCCAAGAAGCAGTATTTATCACAGCGGCATCGAAAAGCAGACAGGCTGATGATAAGCATGTTTGGCTAGGTTTCATCTCTCATTTGAGATTCATCACACGATGTTAGCGAATGCCTCCCTCTGCATTTTGATGTTATTCATGACGGAGATCTTCTGCAGACATCGACTGTGTTTTTCTTATTTTTTGGTCCTTCCTGACACTGTTCCTGCAGCTTGCCAGCGAAACACTGCATTAATCAGAGCAACAAAAACACACTTTCACCACAAAACCTGTCTCTTCCTTGGTTTCTTGCGTTTGCCTACAAACTAACTCGCTCATACTACACATCGTAGTTCTCGGGGTACTATTTTTACATGGTGTTACACAGCCCTAGAGTTCTCATGATAATTCATGAGACAGAGCTTCTGCCTAAGGATATTCTCCGCTTCAGCAGTGATCCTCCCCATTTGTTTGATTCCATTTATTGAAATAAAGATATATCTAACTTCCACATTCTGGATTTTTATTATTTTTGCTTGTCTCAGCAGAGTTCTACGTCAAGAACACCCCAAGACATAAATGTAAAGCTTTTATGTAAAGAAATTCGCCCTCATTTGACCACTTGAAAGACTTTCCAGTCCAGCAACCCCAATTATGTAAATGCCATGTGGGGCAGGAAACCACAGAGTGTGCCAGTGCATTTAGTCACCTGAGGAACATGTTTCTGATTTCCTGTTTTTTCATTTCCTCAAACCACTGTATTGTACCACATTAACAGGAACGGCCACTGGTGTGTCGGTGTTTGCTCATCAAATCCACCACAAATATGTCAATCACAGATGACATTGGTGAGGTTTTGATATATATGACAGCTAATTAGCGTCAGTACTTTAAATTGAAGGAATGTGACAGGCTCATAACAGCATGATGCGCGAGGATGACAGGTCAGCGTGAAGGGGGATGTGGGGGGGCCAACACACATTTTTAGGTTGACATAATGACATGAGTTAATATTAACACAAAGAAGCAAGTGGAAACAAAATAACGCAATTTACATATAATGAGGTCTCCCAAAGAAGTAGAAAAGCAATTCCTTTAAAAAATGCTGTTTTATGTGTGGCCATTTGCTTCGCAATGACGGTGGACTACGGGTCATAATTTACCTTACTCTCTTATGTTTTACAGCTGCACCATTATGGAACATGGTCAGGTAATGGGTAAGCTAGAACACTGTTTTATTATTGATGAGGAGCAGCGGGGGGGTACAGCAGGATGATCAAAGCAGCAGAGATGCTATCCCATGCGTTTACCCCAGTATTATTCCTTCATCGAGGCTCTCAGTCACAGTAGCTTAGTTGACTCGGTGCAGTGAGTAGATATAACAGCTCATTGTGTTTCTAAAGGAGCAGACAGTCTGCTCAGCATGCCAATGGCCTGTGTTTGCGATTCATTCCAATACTGTTGCCGTTAGTCACTAAGAGAATGTTTATGCAAAGAGACAAGGGGGAAGGAAGTGGCCGGCCCTAACAAAAGACACTCACTCGCATAAGAGAAAGGCTGATCGATAGAGCCTTGAGAGAGCTATCAATCAGAGGCCCAGCCGAGTAAATTATGGTTTTATTAGTATTGAGCTGACCACTGCTGGGAGAGACCTTAAAACATTGAGCTTCTGCTGGCCCGCAACAGATGCACGAGACAGGGATGGGAATCTATGGTGACCCCGCCCCTTCAGGGTAATACGAACACAAGTCCAAGTCTAATCAGCACATCGAAAAGCTGCAATTCCCCTGTTGTCATAGTGAATGGGAGTGATTCATGAAAAAGAAGAAGAGAGCCAGGGCAGGGAGCAGTGCACTCTGGGAAATGCAGTCTGTCATAAAGCAGTGACTAAATTGCGGAGAGTAGATCGCAGAGCAACAGAAATGCAATTCCAGTGCTGCCGGGCCCTCATTCCCGGCCGACTCTCTGAGGACTAACTCGTTTAGGAGCAGCGGGGGAAACTCAATGGGACCAATTGAGAGAATAATATATTGAATCTGGTGGTTGAGTGGGCTGCTTCAGCTCGGTGGAGGACTGCAAAGGTGAAGTGTGTGCTTTAGTGTCTGAAGTCATGTGTTGTTATGCAAAATAAAACTTGTATGTGAATAATCATACACATTCATATCCCTCTCACCAATTTTATTGCAATACTTATGTGCCAAAAATGGTCAATATGGACAGACATGGGTTATTTTCCTATCTTTATTCACTCTTTCACTTTGAGAGCAGCAGACAGCAAAACACTGCACTCCAACTCAAATAGCCCCTGCTTGTGTTTAGGTCTGCTCTGCTTGTGCTTAAACTGTACACTTGCACTCGGACACATTTCCTGCGTGCGCACCAGCTTCAGATCTTCTTCTCTATATGCTTCTATTTACGCAAGAAACGTCTGCTCTTGGATTTTACCTCTGCCCTTTGTGGAAAACATGTGCAATCAGATCGTCAAGGGAGTTGTGACTAAACATAATGTTCTGGCAACTGAAAAGAGGAAACTCAAGGTAACAAATTCACTGTGGACAAATTAACTAATGAGACACAGGTGAAAGGAAATCTGATAGGGGGGGAAAAAACAGGCTGTGTCCGAAATCACTCACTTATCATTATATGTATTATATATATCATTATATATATCACTATATGGTGAGTTCGGCATTTTTTTGTGTTTAATTATGTTATACCCTATATAGTGCACTCATTGTTTTTATTATGCTTCATGAAAAATTGTAAAAACCCAATTGTCACTAACTGAGCGATATCTACCATCATGCATTGCGCTCAAAGAGGAGAGAGGGCAGCAGGAACAGCCCGACCTTTCTTAAAAATGTAAATACGAGCAGAGCAGCATATCCCAAACTACGGCAAACAGGTTTATTTCTACAAAGTATTAATATTAAGTGTAAAATAAACATTTACAGTGGGATTTTCCACCGGCCGATGTTGTTGTACGTCTGAATCCTCGGATAATGACAGGAAGTTAACAAGAATGGGCAGATCATAAAAGCATAGGGTTAGGCAGAAAGCCAGAGGCCAATCAACATCTTAGCGATATTATCACTTTAGCATGGTTATTAGCCTTTGCTTTGCAGTTGTGGTCCTCTACAGAGCTGATGGCCTGGCTGTATATTCTAAGTCTTGCTTCCACATGGTTTGTTGTACTCGTTATCGGGTGGAACATTAAAATATGAGTTATTCTCCCATTTCCTGCTCGTTTGAAGTTGAAGTTTTGCCAAGAACCCCTAATACACCTGGGAGTCCACCTGTGAGGGAAGCCCTAGCATTAGACGAGGCTCTAGGTGGATGTGAGAAGCTAATAAAACTGGGGAATCTAGCTAGCAGTGAGGTGAGTTGTGCCTGTGGCAGGATGCAGCAGCTTAAGGATTGTAATTACAGCATTATAGTGGAGGTTGACTGGATTAGGGCCAGAGCAACAGGCTGAGACCAGGATAGAGGCCAGGAAATGGCCATGGACTATATATTATTAGCCTTAGTTGACAGCTTAAGACCAACCCTGTCACCGTGCAGCTTCTTCTCCTTCACTGACTTTCCAAGGTCAGGTAGATGCTGATGCACTGGCAAGAAAAACTAAAACATTTGCGCACACGTCTGCACTTACCACAAGTGCATTTACAGAGACACACATGTTATGCACACACACATCCTCTTACTACATTCACACATAATGTAAAAGCATCTTGAACACACACACACACAGTGATGCCTCACAAGTCTATAGTCAATGGGCTCAGTGTGAGTCACAGTGCTCTGCCCTGTCCCTCAGTCAATAGAATAATCCACTCTGAAAATGACTAGATTAAGACAGATTAAGCACATGATGAGGTGATGAGAAGTGGGCTAAGAAAGGACTCAAATCTTATCATTCACACTAGATTCAAAGCACATCCACTTTTGGACAAATATGATCCTCGATTTAACTCTGTGCTACTTTTGTTTAGGGATGGAAACCGCAGCAGATCAAATACTTTGATAACACAACGCAGTTATCAAAGTATGGGCATGATTTATTACCCAGTGCGTCAATACAACACAAGCAGGGTATTGTTTGCACTCCGGGTTTTTGCATGTGGACCAAATAGCTCATAAATACATATTTTCACTAGATTTGGTGGGAATATTACTTGTTCCAGATAAGCAACTTTCCGACTCGGTGGGTCATAAGCTTAGGTCAGTCAAAAACAATATATCAGAGGGAAATGTTTTTCCAATATACACATCCACAAATAACATCATAATCTTAATTATATATTGATCAGACACTGATTCCTCCTCATACATGATAAGTGACATAGTATAGTCAGAAATTACATCATAAGTAGTTCAAAAATACATTATTTCATTTTTCTCTGGATCTCATGAGACTATAGAAATGACCTGAAGCTTTTACATATTGAAAAATAATTATAGGATCATATGGTAGCAATGACATCATCCTGATGTTATTATGAAGTCATAGAGTACAGTAGTGCATTAACGTTTGCACCCAACATGAGCAGAGACACAATCTACAGCCTTCTTTGATTAACCAGTCATTTCTCATCATGTGGTTTAAATAACCTCATCACATGCTGTGGTTTTGGTTAACATTTCACACCATAGTTTTCTTCTGCTTACCCTTTTATTAACCTGCTGCTTCTGTTGCAGGCTAACAATGTTCTTGAGCATCTGAATATTTTACCCTATGAAAAAAAAAGGGATATGTGTTGAAGACTGATTAACGGGTGAAAGCAACGGGTGCAGATTTTTCATGAAAATGTCACAGCTCGTCATGCAATGTTGGGCCAGTCAGTCAACATTAACACGGCAGTAAACATTCACAGTGTGCTAAAGCATTAGCATGCATAGAAACAGATTTAATTAATACTGGATACACAAAGATTAAATTGCTGCCATTTTGCCTGTATGTAAAGTGCTCCCAAAGTCTATTTGCTATAGAATCCAATGAATACTTTTAGAATAAGCCTGTTCCGCTGTCAGAGATAGAGGCAGACGGTGACACAAGTGTCTCTCGGAGATCTACTCCACTAGACGCACCCTGTATGTAGTTTTCATATCATATGGTTTCTCAGTCGCTTGCCTTCTGTTCCGCCCTGTCCACACATTTCCCTACCTCTTATCTGAAACCCTCCATCTTACTTCATGTTAGCTCATGACAAGTCGCCGCACAGATCTGAAGCAGATCTGAAGTCCGGCGAATTGAGTAGACGAGAGAGGAGTGAGTAAAATAAATCTTCATTTAAACAATTTGAACCTTGTTGAGTCAGAATCATCCAGGGACATGCTTTTTATTATAAAGCTGCCAGTGGCTTCGCCTGTGATTGTAATTGACCTACCCCCCCCGTTTCGCATGCACGCTCACTCACACACATGCACGCTCACACGCTCCCTTCTCACCCCTCGCTCTTATCAGCATACCGTCCAGATAAAGTCCTGCGCTCCCAACCTCATTAAAGCTCTCATTTATATTAAACAGGCAGTAAGTCCTTCTAGCCTGGTATGCATCTCCCAGGACACATTACTCCCACAAGAAGGCGACTTGACAGCACCCAAACTGCACCCTGGCCTCAGATCGCACATCCGCACAATTCTTATTTTTCTTCTTTACATTCGTTAACCAAACACTCCTTACAATGGTTGCGGGGAGTTTCTTCTCTCTTTATCTTCCTCCTGTGCTCCTGTCTTCCTGTTGTTTACTCCCCTTTCTCTTGGCCAGGAGCCAGTGGATTGTTGTGAGATCAATATTAGCCAGGGCCTCCTAGTTTAAACTATGCTTGAGATACAGAGTTGAACTACAAAAGACTATCTAGCTGTGAGGGAGCTGTCTGTAATAGGTCATGTATAGGGAGTTGTTCTCCAGTGGATTCCCCTGCTGCCCAAAGGCTGCTGTAGAGTATTATGGGAAATAAGACCACGGCCCAAGCTTTATTCTCTAACTCTCCGCACGTGAATTGGAGATATGTTTTCCTCTCCATTCCCTGACTCATTCTGTGGTAGCACCATTGTCTCTATCCTTAAAAATACCACATTTTACAGACTATTGATTCTTGAACATGGACACTGTACTTGGGACCTAGTGGTCCCAAACCCAAAGACTCACAGCAAACCATGTCGCCTTGTCAAGACTGACACATGCACCGAGTGTACAGTGGGCTCAATAACCAGCAGTGTGGCACATCGACCACATGGCAAATGTCACTGGTCCATTTACTTGGTCTCATTGTTAGAGGCAGCTGTCTATTGGCCTATGGGAAATCTATGGAGCTTTATCCAGCTCAGACCTCTGCAGGAGCCGTTTCACACTGGTGAACCAGAAAATTCCAATGTAAGCCAAGTCGGATGCTGAAGTCCCTGTTCCATGTTTTCAGAGTATCGATGGCATCACATTAGGAGCCATACTGTAGCAGACATCATGTCTTCTTTTGTGTGTGAATGTGATGGATGTGGATACATTCCAGTTTAGATGGTGCCATACACTGCAAACATAATCTGTAAATGACTGGTAAAATCTCACAGTTGAGCTTAACTTTATTTTACTTCTGGACTCTCTGTGTGACAATTGTAATGATTATTACAGTGATTTCACAAATTTTGCAGGAATGATCAAAACACGACTGGAGCCTCGTATTAGTCTTAGTTCATTCCACATTGATTAATATGTTCATGAATTATTAATTTTCTTGAATCTAATGCCTAGAATATAAATGCAGTCTGAAACCTCAGCATTGGATGTTTTGATTGTCAGCTAACGGTACCTTTAAAATTGTTTTGCATGCTATGATCGCTAAAAACCACCAAGCTACATTTCCCATACTGCAATTTTCCTCTCCAGGGAATATTGCAGCAAACCACAATGTATTTCATATGTTGCATCTTTTGAAAGCTATGACATTTGTCTTAAAAGAGAAACACACAAATGTCGCACCAGGGATTAAAGGTATATACGATACATGCATTTATGTTGGAGCTGGTCTAAGTGGGTTGAAATGCTTCATCATTGCTTGGCACCTACTAACGAGTGCTAATATCTACTCTTAATCTCTCTCCTGGTCTCTGTAGGAAGCCCCGGGCAGCCCTCCAGTTCTAGAACAATCTATGAACTCGCTACTGGACAGCCACGAGCGCCGAATCTCCCACTCACTGTACGACACCATCGAGGACTTTGACAACATCTCGACATCACGCACTAATGTGATGGGGCGTATAGGTGAGTCATTTATTAGCAGAGATTATTTCATTCTCCCTCTGTGGCTCTTTGATCTACTGCTAGATAAGATGACTCAACAAGTTGGGCTTCATTTTGAATGGTGACTACAGTCATTCACCATGATGGGAAGTGTTTTTGACCTGCTAACCTCAGTGGGTATATTTTCCTTATGCATCGGTGCTGTCTGAAACTTAATGTTTGATGATTCATTTTAACACAACCCAATGCCTTGTGCAGCTCCTCTGCTACATGTGTTCCATTAAAGCCCTCAGTCAGCATCACCTTCAAAGCCTCATCTCGCCTCATCGCTCTCTGTTTCCCAGGTTATACTATACCTACCCTACCCAAACCCCTCAGGGATTAACGTCATCCCCAATCCTCCCCACCTTCAATCCTCTCCCAACTGCCTGCACTCGGGTCAATTCCCATTCTACCCAGTTGACATCAGCGGGCTAAGATCTCGGCTCTCTAAGTGTATTAGAATTGGCAATTCAATCCTCTGCCTGTCGCTGCTGTCATCTCAACATCGACAGACCTTTCACATATGCATACACAAAGACAGGGAAGGTAATTGCATCATCGTAGGGAGGGTAGTCTTTGTTAAGGATGATGCAGTGTAGTCGCATGTAGCCAATCCTTTCTCCCAGCACACACACACAATAGGTTTTCAGAAGCTTGTTTTCTTATCTTAACCTTCCTTGCCTCTCCTTTTCTCCTCCGTCTCTCGTCTTCCTCTTGTTTTTTTTTACCTAATTCCCCAATTTTCCTTTCGCCAAACTCTGCCTTTCACAATCTCCCCCCCCTTCTGATAAACCCTTTCCTCATGATCTCCATGTCATCAGTCTTTCTAGCCTTTCACCTCCCACCATGTAACCACTTCCACCTTCTCCACGCGGATGGAGTAAATTTGTAATCTGTCAATGATCCACACTTTGTCCCTTTCCAGCCTTCTCCCATTCATTCTCCTGTTTCTCTCCCATCCTGTCCCAACCATTCCCCCCAGTGTGGTGCCACTCTGCTACTGATCATGGAAGATCAGAGCTTGTGTCAGAGGCATCTGATGGTTAATTAAGCCTCCAGATCAATAGGGCTCGCCCCTGACACACTCTCTCCCTCTGTCTCCCTGTCTCCCCTTCTCTTTTTTTGCCCTTTCATCATGTCTTAGTCCTCAATCCCAATTCAAGTGTTCTGGAATTGGTTGGGTTTTCCTCTCAGTTTGGCCTATTTACTCCACTTGCTTTTCCCGACGCAGGCTTTTTAGAATGCTGCTGTGATCATAAGTGGCAACTGTGGGCACACTGATGGAAAAGTTTCTTGGCATTGAAACTTCAAGGGTACCCAGCGCTCATCTCATCCAGCGGAGTGGGAGTCAAATGAGCCAAGCGGAAAAGTTTTAGGGGTGGGGGTGGAGTGGGTGCCGAAGTACTAAGTTATCACAGCAGAAGCTCAGAGGAGCCTCAGATCTTTGACTCGGATTGTCTTGCAGCAAGAAAATGTCAGTTCCTTTTCCTCCATGTCTTCAGGCTGTCTCCGAGTCGCGCCCTCATTAACCCGCATGATATTTTATGACAGGTCTTCATCTTTTTAAACTGACACAAATTCTTTTATTTTCAATTACCAGGGATGAGTTTGTTTTCATCACAGCAAGACAGCAGTGCCGCGCTGAGGTAGAATTTTAGCACCTATGAAGTAAAATCCAGGACACTGCTGCACATACACAGTCAAATTTGGGCTTTTCCAGTATCTGTGTATCTGCTCCTCCTTTTCTTCTCTTACATCCTTGATTTACTGAAGATGAAAATGCATTTAGTTTTATTCCTAAAATGTATTAAATCATAGCAGATAAATCTCAAGACAAATTGAAAGAAGAGAGTACTGTCTCTATCTGTTTCCTCATAACAAAGTGACCTTGTTCACTGACAACGTTGAGCTAAGATTTTGTTAACCTAAATCAAATGTCACAAAACTCACTTTGAAAGCAAAGAGCATCGCTGTCCATGACACATCTAACTTTCCACTTCGAACCAAAATGTGTACTACATTTACTTTTAATCAGGGCAATACATAAATAATAAGAATTGAGACAGTAATAATATATCTTTCACTTATCCTCCAGTAGTGGTGATGGTAAAATGTCTGCAGTCTCGACTGACAGTAGCTGTTTCCCCTCTATATCTCCGTCTATATATTATTTCAGATGGGCGCAGACATATTGCCTGGTGTGTGAGATGTGACAGTTGTGGTTAGAGGACAGATGCTGAGATCGGCTCTGCAAGGTCAGGAAGCACACAGCCGGCAGGGCCTGACTGACAGCTTGATGTCGAGAGTATCGAGACCAGCTAAATTACTGAATCATGAAGGCCAGACGTGTGGAGTTTGGGACACTCTGAGACACACATGCTGCAGTACGAACACATAGGTGTGTGCACATACACATTCACACTCACGTACAACCTCTCCATCAGGTTAAACATAATTCCCACTGATGTGGGATGTACATTTTCCTCAGAGCAAATACTGTTTACTTATAGAATTCTAAGGCTTTTTACCTCTTTAAAGACAATGAAGGAACTCTCTAACCAAATCAGCCCCTCTCCTCTGAGTCTGTTTTTCATTATGCTACCTGTGCTGTTGTAAATGGACCACTACACAGAGGTAAATGTAATGGAGTGGTTTCTCGGCTTGATAATTAACGCCTGACTTTGATTTTGAGTAATTTCATGTGGCAGCAAGTCAATATAATGTAATTGTAAACTCCATATTCCTGCCAAACTATTATTATTATTGCAAAACTCTCAGTTTTCTGTTAAAATATAGCAAATTGCCGCTGTGTCCTATGAGTACCTGATTTCACTTTACATCTGCTCGCCTGTTTGGGAAATTATTATAATTACCATGGCAACAACCATGGCAACATCTCATAAAAAAAAAGGCGACAGGTGTTATTATGTTGGTAAAGTACCATCACATTGACTGTAAGGGCACTTGATCTTCCCTGTAGTGTTTTGGGCCGTCATTCAGAAATATCTCTCTGTGTGTTTTGTTGGCGAACACATTCACCGAATCAATGGTCTGAGTTAATTCCATCCCCAATTTGCTTCAGTAAGCCATGAAATGCTGTGATATTGTCAGCTTTAACTTTGCACATGCACACACCATGAGGTGTAGCATCATGGCCACAGGCTGAATCCTCAACTCAAAGGTGGTGAAGAGTACAGTACACTCTGCTTGAATCCCTCCTCAAATGAAATGTGTTCCTGAAACTTATTTTTCTTTCAGCCCCAAACTCCTATTGACCTTTTTGTGGGAGTAAAAAAAGAAATGTCTCTTCTAAGGCAGGAAAAACAGAGAGAAGAGGTAAATAAAAGGAACTATGAGTGAAATCTCCTGCGTGCACACAGTGTGTCAGTGACAGCCGAGGTTTGACACAAAGGTCGTTAGCATCACACCCGGCTTCGCCTTCCGTCCTGTTTAATTGAAAAGTGCCACTGGGTGCCGGGTCCACACGCTGGGGTGAAAATTGAGGCCCATAGACTGATGCTTTCTGTGGATGTGACTTATTGGCCAAGTGCCTGACCAAGAATGCTCATCCAGGACTGGCACAGTAGTGAAGGGAGTGTGGGATGCGAGGCTGGAAGTGGGGAAGCACACTCATGCTGTTGTCACACAGGAAAGTAGATGTTCATAGGATGCAACTCATGCAGTGCACGTTAAGGTGCAAAATCCTGTTGACACAGCCAAACCCAAAAGTTGTCACCTAGAAGTAACAACACATTCTTTATAGGTATAATTATTGAATCTGTTTCATGTATTTTGTTCATTACATGATACTGGCAACCTCTTGACCTGGGATTGGTTCCAGTCCTTCCCGTGCAACCTTCCAACAATATGCAGTAAACATGGAAGGATGGATGCATGCACTCATAACTAGAAGATATTTTTCAAATAGGATGTAAATACAAGAGAAAACCCCGACATAGACAGAGCAACTCCAGGCTGTCCCCAGATGCTGTAGTCTTCCATAATGGTGTTAAAGTGGGGCCGTGTTCCCAGGAATTGACCCTGTTGTCTTCTCACCTTCAGTATTTCTCAGTCTGCAGACTCATCCTCTCTGTGCACTCAGCCATCGATGCAGGAGATGAGGCAGAGTGACCGCTCTTAACTCGGTGTCCAGAGTGCTTTTAGCATGCCTCAGTATGAAAAATGGCATCAATGTTACACAGAAAACTTCCCTTACCTATATTTCACTGTGACCTCACATGAGTCCAACATAGCTTCAAAATATACCGGAACAGAATTCTGACTAACCAGAAAATAGGACTCACGTCTGCAATGCTGTGTTTAATGGCAATAATACCTTCTGATTCAGATTCTGATTCTAAAATCTGATCAATGTAATATTGGTATAGGACATAATTTTTACTTATTTGACTATGATTATGTTCCATATTTGGTAATTTGTTGTCTTTTCTAATGCCTTGTTGACAGTATTGGGGATAATTTTGAATGGATATTTCCCCTCCATTTAAAAGAGAAAAACTCTACATGACCTTTGTTTTTATAGAAATATCCCCATCCAGACAAGAACATAATTACAACAACAAATGTTCACGAGTATGCCTGACCATTAGGTGGCAATATAGTCTGCATCATTGATCTTTCCTTTAAAAGAAACAACATTCCGAGCATGCTCAGGGAGCTTTGTTATAAGTCGGCTGTTTACACTTGTAATGTGGTGCAGTGATGCTAATTTAGCTGCAAACTTACCAGCCAGACTTAGAGAAACTGGTATATAGTCACTATTGTTGTTTTTGTTTCTGGCACATGCTTGTTACGCAAAGCACCACATGCGAAAGAAGCATTGTATTCATCATTTCCAAAAAGCTTAGTCTTACATGCGTCACAGATGCCAAATTTTTTGTAAATATCCCTGCAAAAGGGGTTGCGCAATACAGTACTATGGTCTACATGATTTGAACAGTAATTTTATCTAAGAATAAATATAGGAGTAATATAAAAACTTTGCAATTGCTCACTTTATTGCTCCAGTATTTTTTACCAGATTACATAAGTGTTTAAGTGCTCCTAGCCTCAATGTATCTTGTTCAATTATATATCAATTGAACAGTATATATTTCCCTTTAGTGAGGATTTATAGCACAAGCAGCTGGTGCTTGTTTTGAACGGTTGAGGTGGTTTTTCATATTCCCTGAAATCGCATTTAAATGATTAATAACAGAGTTGGACAGGAGGACATAGCTTCCTTCAACACTGACTTGATCTCTGGTAGAGGAAAAACGTTTAGCCTCGTTATGCTAATATATGCCAGAGAAGTAGTTTGTTTAGTTTGATTAAGATTAAGATTAAGATGCATTTATTAGTCCCAAACACATGCACAAAAATGCAAAGGCACATGCATGCAGGTAGGGAAAGTTAACCTCTGCTTTTGACCCATCTGGTGCAGGACACACAGAGCAGTGAGCGACCATGTACGGCGTTCGGGGAGCAGATGTTGGGGGAGTAAGGTGCCTTGCTCAGGGGCACTAGACAGGGTAGGGAGACTCTTGGATTTTTGGACACATCAATCCAGGTTCGTCTTTTGTTGTCTCTCCGTGGAGTCGAACCAGAGACAAACCAGAGACCTTCTGTGCCCGTAGTACAAGTTTCTGCCACTAGACCACCGCCTCTCTCATTTTTTTTATACTGGAGATCATCTTTGCCGGAATCAATGCTATCTTAGGTATATTAGTGGCCTCCATACATTATATAGATTTTTTTTTCTGCAAATTGCCACCAAATCAGTTTTTCAAGCATACGTTAAGAATAGCCACAATTGGTCGATGTGTCGTCAAAGGAACCGTTAAATATGAGAGCATAGTCACAGAGTGTTTGTGAATGCTCTGCTCCTGGGCTCAGGGGAAATGATTAACTATCTCTGTTAGTTTCAGTGTTTGGCATCCTCATTCATGGACAACTGATTGAGTTTCTCAACAAGGAAGTGAGACACCGTCATCAACCCAATCAACTAAATGCCCTGATCAATTGCATTGACTAGAGAATCCCTGGGAGACTGTTAAAAAATGGCACCAGTGTCCCCTGTGGAGCATAAGGCTTTTGTTTCCACCAGTGTGTACTTATAGTGATTACCTGCTGCAACCCATGCATGGGTCTGATTGCTGTGGCAGCGTGGATCAACTAATGAACCCTTCTCCAGGCAGATCGATAGGCCAAAGTGTCACCAAAGCAGGGAGAAAGACGGAGAAGAGAGTGTAAAAGAAAGACCAAGAGTGTATGATGGGACAAGATTGAGGAAACTCATGTAGGAGAAAGAAGATGGAGTGGGGCTATTAGTGTGACCTCTCCCCTTACGGCTCAATGTTTCAACGGGCAACGCTTGGTCAGAGGGCAGAGAGAGAAGAGAGTGAAGCTCTGATCTGGTTGGATGGATGCAGCCAGGTGGCCTTTCGAGCCAAAGATCCCATCTGTCTCTGTCTTCACCCTCTGCCAGAGGGAGGAGGAACATCTCTGCTTCAATATCATGAAATAGCTTCCACACGCTAAGCACGGCTTGCCAGGGGGGGGCTGCGTGTGCTCCAGTACAGTGGTAGTAATGGGATTTCCACTGTAGTGATTGCACTTATCAAAGTTATAGGCATCGAGTAGACAGATAGGATGGAAACACCATGATGTGATAATAAATTCCTGGCTCAGTCAATGTAAGTGTCTAACGATGCAAAATCATTCATTGTCTAGTTTTTCTGGTTTGGAAGATGTTCTAATATTAAAAATAACGTAATTTCCATGACAACATGTTTCAGCTATTAACTCTGATATGTTAATCCTTCACATTACAATAGTATAGCTAAATCTAACAAATGCTTCTTGCTCTCAGCTGTGGATACTGAGGTAATGGGTAATAATTCACAACACTGTCACAAAGGCCTTAGTGTTATGTGTTATATTGGTTCCTCATTCCTTACTGCGCAATTATAGTTTTAGAGCACAGAAATGTATATTTTGAAGATAAAGTATATTGTGTTCATATCAATGTTCAATTAAGACCCCTTTCTAACTGGTTTACTGGTATACTGGTAGTAATTTCCATGTCCACAAAAGTAACAAAGGTCAGAATACTCAACATGTCATAATGCCATAATTGGTTACTCTGAGTACGACCTTATTCGTGTTTAGGGATTCAGACAATTCTATGTGGCAGTGTGTCATTCAGACTTTTATCATGGAATATTGGTGTCCCTGTAAATGTTGTCATGTGCACACTCAACAATGCTTAACGTAACATAGGGTTACATTTGTGCCACGAAATAATCCATATCCAAAATATCAGTTATTTCAGTGGCCTAATCATGTTGCTCGAGAACTCTTCCTTTAGCTGCATTAATGGGAAGCATGAATCACGATCTCTCCCAAAAAGCCCCTTTGTGGAAGAACCAGATTCCATGAACAGTTAATCCTAACCCAAGTGAAATGTATCCTCGAGTGACCTCTCCTACATGTCTCTAAGATATGTGTGTGACTGCTGATGCATTCGTGATGGCAACGTGATTTTCACGTTTCTCTATTCATTTGCTTTCATTCCCTACAAACTGGGCTCATGAAAAGCCCCAGTGTTTTTAGAATTGCCAAGTCATCAAAGACTTAATAACAGCATTTTGATTCCTGCCAAGATAGTGGTTCTGGGGTTTGGAGAAAACAGTAATTGCATTCACTCAGCTCAGGTTTAGATGCTTGTGGTTATTCTGCTCTGGCAGGAGAAGGGAAAAGTTGCTTCCAACTTACCAGCGACAATATGTTCAGATGATTTTTTTAGTGTAATTATGTAACTAACAGAGACAACACTCACAGCATGTAAAGTAAGACTACAAACAAGTTATGGAAAGACTATTGCTTTCCATCTTCCTCAGCCCACCCTCATGAACCAAAGGCCGAGTCCCCTTCTTTCGGTCTTGTCCACTCAGTCTAAGGTTTGTCTGCTTTATTGTCCCAGTTTAGCTGGACATTCATTTTCAGAGTTAAATTGCTGAATTCGACAACATGTCTTGAGGGTGGGTGGTTTCCTTTATTATGCTAACAACTGCAAAAAAGCAAGTGCCACAGCTTCTCTTATTATTTTCACCTCCCAAAGCCTCATTATGGCCCTTATGATACCTGTCCACTGGCCATTTATTGTGTGTGTGTGCGAGCGTGCGTGTGTGTGTCCTATAGCTACTTAGTAAAGAGGGAAGTGAAACGCTCTTAGCAGCTCTTCATCTGCTGTGCTGGCCACTTGGGTCGAAAGGTCCTGACTGGAAATATTTCATAAAGCTGGCAGAAGGAAGCTTTCAGACTTTCTAATTAAAACTATGTCCTCTAACAAAAGTGCTCTGCTGTCGTAAGTCAATGCAAGGTGATTATGTGCAAATGCATTGTCTTTAAGAGTGCACATTTGGTATGCAAGGAAATTATTTGTACTCGTGTTGTGCATTTGAAACACAAACTAATCCTGGTACAACGCTCCTGTCATGTTACCACTGCACTGTCTACAGGTCTCTCCTGTAGTGGCCTTCTCAGTGTGGCTGATGCAATTGAAAGGTAACTCTAACTGAGAGCTGAAGAAAAGTGGAAGGCTGGTATGAGGACAGCCCCTGTGGACACACAACCGCAGGGCATCTCTTATTGACACACTCGCCGCACTTTTCCCAAACTGACTGTAAGACAGAAACAATGACGACAAGTGTAGAGTTTGGTGACTGACTTAGAGGAGATCTGCAAAAAGACTCCAAGGTCAAACCCAAACCACTGCATAGAGTTGAAGCACTCAGAGCACTGAATATACAGTATAGAACAGGATGAGGATTCTAAAAAGGTAATTTTCTCCTTTACCCAAGTTCAGACCATAATTATTTTTTCTGTATGAATTGGAAAAGATAAAGAAAGTGTCACAATTGCCTAACAAACTGCTACACAGTACATCATAATATCTGTTGGGACATAAAAAATGACCTATTATGTTTAAGTGGACATTCAGTCAATTTTAGTTCAGTGACTGTATTGTAATGGAATATTTAATTACATTTCACAGCAAACAATTATCAATTCTGGGTCATACAAATTCTACCTGGCTGCGGCCAGGGACCAGAGCACCCATGTCACTTTGTCTGACTTGAGGTCAGTGGCCCAGAACAATGTAATCACATTTGATTTATACTAAATAAGCCCCTCCTTTCAGAGAGGTAGAATGTTTATCCAATCAGCTCTCTGTGTGTTGTCTTCAGACTTAGATTCAGTGAACCCCCAATCTGAATGAGGACTCCTTCGAAGTTACAATAACATCAGGCTTGCTTAGACTCCAAGTGTTAAAACCTGTTTTCCCAGAGACCCTTGTCTCTGACTGTAACACCTATGCACTCTACTGCAGACAGTAGGATGGCCCCTGCTGTTAAGACCTTTTGTCTCAACAGAGGCACAAAGGTATCTCCAAAGAATACACATCTGAGTCCGCCAAGCTGACCCCACATGTTTTCAGTCTTAAACACACAGGAACACATCAGGATAATAACTGTCAATCCTTGCATGAAACTTAACTAAATATAAAATCTCCCATCACAGTATTTGAGCCTCATGACATGAGATTATAGGAATAAGGATTTGATTTTACAAGAATCAAGTCATAAGTTTGGGCTGCTTGTCATTTTAGAGAGGGACTATCCAGAAACAGTCTGTCATCTGCGTTAGAATGAGGAATGTGGAGTATCTTGTTGAGTTATAGGCTTCTTTAGGATACACAAATAATATACTACTTAATCTTTTGGCACATCAGCAGCATATTATGAGGACTTCGAAAAGAGCCTCTGAAGAATAACACAGACCTAGAGGAAATAGTCTATTTAATGGGGGAGGAATTTTTTGGGAGTGGGCTGCTGTACGACTATTGTAGGTTAATTCTGGATGCTATTCAAAGCTTCAAAGATTTGGAGTGGAACTCCAAAGTATTTTTTTCTTTATTCTTGTAATTGGATTTTCTCATTAAAGTACAACTTTATTCTGGTAATATTACAACTTTCTCTGATTACTTCTTCAATAAAGCTCTAATATTTGTCGTAGAGATCAAACCGTTGCTGTTGAGTGTTTTTCTGACATGCCAAATTGCATTTCAGAAATAATTATATACTAATACAATTTGATTTAAGATAAATAATGAATACTGTCACCGAGCTCTGATTTAACTTCCAACCAATTGATCTGCCTGCGTCTGAAGGTGAAAGTTAAAGATCTCGCTCAGTAACACCCAAATGCTGGAGTTTCTCACCATCACGACTCGAGTCCTGCTGATTTACAGTACAGGGAGAATTCAATTAACTGTTGTTTCTCTGTCAAGCAGCCCAAGTGAGAAATAGCCTTCATTCCACCTGTACAGTGTTGGCAGCCATGTTAACTGGATAAGATGAGGCTGTCCATGGACAAAGGGATGAGGCTTCCAGAGTTAATTAAAAGATAGATACATAAGTACAAGGATGGGTTTTGGTAAAGGTTCGTATTCAGGGGGCGGCAAAGCAAGAAGACACCAGACAATCAGGTGTAAAAGAGTTTAACCTACCCTGAAGAAAAGCTTTATTTCATTAGGATTAAAGAAAAATAAACATTTAGTAAACCAATGTCATAGTGATGTAATTCAATCCATCCACAGTAATGCTGCATTGGATACAGTACACATATTTCCCTAAAGTAATAGGTGTAATAAATCTCTTTTGCTCTATGCCACTGATAAGACTCCTGACTATTATGACAAACAACCAAGAAAATGCTAATTTACTATTTGATTTTTGTTGTTTTGTCGTTGGAGACTATCTTTATATGCCCACCCCCGTGCGTCCTCGCCTCGAGTCGAGTGTTTTCCCTTTAAATTATTTTTCATCTGCAAATAACTAAACTTTATACCTCATTGCTGTGTTGATTGCTGCTCTGATTTACTTCCACAAAAAGCATTTATCATTTGTCGGGGCCTCCGTGAAATTAAATGACTCTCAGAGTTGGGATCCTGCCAGGGTAAATAATGTTGTCTGCTGTTAGTGATTACAGACAATTGTTCCTGAGCTATTAAATTTGCAAAATGACTCTCGCTATAATGCAAACAAAAGCAAATACCATAGGAAGTTCAGCGGTACTGAAAACCTTTGTCTAATCGTAAGCAGGTGTGTGATGGGGCTGAGACCTCATTACTCATGTTGACTTTGATTCCCCCCCTTTTTTTTGTCATGCCTGTATATCCACACATGTGCTCATCACTCATTTGCAGAGTGAATCCTCCACCTCTGTATTGTAATGCCACTTCTCATGCCGTTGAACAACCCTTCTCCTGCCCTTGGTGCTGCCGAGCGCCCGCCGCCCTCAACTCATTCCCCATTGACTTTGACTCCTGAGGAGCAGCGAAGGAGCGATTCAAAGAAGCCCTCAGTGGGGAGGGTCGGCCGAGACAGAATACAGATCAGGCCAGCTCTTCTCCTGCTCATATTTGTCCTTGGAGAGGAGAGAAGGAGAATAGATTACCAACTTCTAACTCTTCCAACTTTTGGCTGCAGCGTTAAGAGACTGCACTCCAGACAGGAAACATTAGGTCATGTTCTAGTGAGTCTTCATGGTCAATTTGTCCTAATTTGCATCAGCCTTGACAACCTTTGTGTGTTTAATGAATGTAATGTACCAACTATCGTTTGGTCTTGTCATGCAATACATTTGTATGCATGCAGCGTTACAAAAATGCACCTGATAAGCATCTTTTCCTGTTTGAAAACTTTCTCTGTCCTTCAGGCTTGTCCAGATAGGATAACTCCACAGCACATTTATCTCTGTTTACAGTATTATCTTGCTAATTAATAAAGTAAGATAAAGTCATTTCTGTGGAGGAATTTGCTTCAGCATGTGGACATCATTTTTCTCATTCTGCTTTTTTTCTCAGTGGCTTAAGAAAATCTTGACCATTGATGCCATGTTGTCTGATAAAGAAATTTAATTAATCATCTGTAGTTTATCTTGAATCGCTCTCTTCCTCTCTCTCTTCCTCTCACTCTCTCTCTCTCTCTCTCTCTCTCTCTCTCTCTCTCTCAGGTAACTACCAGCTCTCTCCCACTGTGAACATGCCACAGGACGACATAGTGATGATCGAAGACGATAGGCCGCCCCTACTGCCGGCCCACCTCTCCGACCAATCATCCTCCAGCTCCCACGATGATATGGGCTTTGTTGGAGAAAACCCGGTGTCCTGGATCCACGAGCTGCCCAGTCAGAATGAATGGTGAGCGAGCTGAATTATTTATTACACGTTTGTCTATGAAGTTTGACTTTCAGGACTGTCACTGTGTTTCTCGCTATAATCCAGAAAATCACATCTCTTGATTCAATATTCTCGAGAAGTGAGAAACATTAAATATAATACATTTTCAGCTATTCCAACTTATCTCCCAGATTTACGAGTGACAGCCTTTCTTAGTATGAAAGTACAAACCAGACTACCTGACTACAGACCAGGAAATATTATTTTTACATCACACACTAGGTTTTTGAGAAAGTTAAGAAATTTTGCTTTAGGGCTATATTTTGAATCACAAGATGTGGGTACACATCTATCTTGGTTTATACATGCAGTTGTGTAATACTGTGTGTGTGTGTGTGTAGTGTGTGTGTGCTTGTGTGTGTGTGTGTATGTGTGTGTGTTTGTGTGTGTGCGTGCGTGTGTGTGTGTTATGTGTGTGTGTGTGCATACTTGTACAGATACCTTTGTGAGGACCATTTGAGTTACAACCTACAGAGTGATGTTAGAAGGAGGTTTAGGTTAGGCATTTAGTTTTGATGGTTGAGGTTAGGGTAAGTGTCTAGGGTATGCATTATTCCAATGAGTGTACTCACTAAGATAGATGTACATACATTTGTGTGTGTGTGTTAAATAATGGATGACTTAGCAGTAGTAGTCAGACTATGAGTAAAAAACTCTCTGGGACTCGAATTTCAACTCCCCAACCCCAACTACTATGGGATTTCAGTGCCCCACTCAGTCTATATCTGCACCTCATAATAAAATGTGGAGCCAGCACCCATCAACCCTGTAGGGAAACTAAAGTATATTTAGGGACCTGTTTAAGTAGAGGAACCCCGACAGTCTGCAGGAGGAGGGTTTAACATTGTTTAGCACTGTGCAATCAGCACATAGCCATTTTCTGCTTATGTTTAATAATTTGCTTTTTTCAAAAACTCTGTATTCCTGTCAGTGAAAGGCTGCCTTTAAGACAGGAAGTTATAGCTGGCCACACTCTCAGGTACAATCACCCACTCTCAAATTACATGTGGCATTTCCTGTATAATTGCAGTGTTCAGGTACAGGAAATCACAGGGCAAGCCATCCAATCATGTCCTCTTTTTCTCATCTGAATGACTGCTTTTCACCTACTGGTTTCTAGCTCTCCTTTTTTTATTCTATTCAGAGTGAGTCATATTTTTTTTATATGAAGGTTGCCGTCCTCTTTTGTGATTGGCTGGGTGAGACACGCAGCAACACAACCACGACCTGAAGTTTTGGTTGTGTTGTGTTTTCAAGGTGGAATGACGGGTGCCACGAGATGCTTGGATTCTTTATTTATTAATTTCTAGAATTTGTATTTATTTTTCCCTGGAGACACTCTTTTTTTCTCTCTCTCGCTCTCTCTCTCTCTCTCTCTCTCTCTCTCTCTCCCTCCCCCTTATATATTTTGAATGAGTAGATTTGCTCATTATTCATGTGATGTCAGAGGTTTGTCATAGTGGATTAGGTTTGCAGCATATTGCTGAACCACATTCAGGCCTCCTCACACACACAGATACACATATGCATGCATACCTTGCGCCACAGAAAGCTGTAGTGTGCTGCATACCTCTGCCTTGGGTTATGTAAATATTCCATGGACTCAAAGTCACAAACACGAAAACACACACATAATATCAAAAAAATCTCCAATTCTAACAGTTGTTTAAACTCATCAAATGGTGTGTATCCACATTCACTCACACACACACACACACACACACACACACACACACAGACACACACTAGCATTAACAAGCATACCAAGCCAGCAGGGGATGTGGGTCAGCCAGACTCCAATGTATTGGAACTGTTACTTTTTAATTAAGCTCTTGCAAAAGTGCAGCCAGGGCCCTGTACATGTTGAATATGTATTGTGCAGAGCTATGAAAGTCTCACCTTTGGCCTCCACTATTATACAGACTCCCTCCTGGGAGGCGCCTCACCAAGTCCACAGCTATACACCTACAGTGCATACACAAAACACAAACAAAAAATGGCCGGCTGGCTTGTAAAATAATTCTTATTCAGGCTCTCTCTCTTCTTGTCCTTTTTTGACCCTTTCTCTTCACTTTTATTTCCCTTATTTATTTATTTTCCTTGGCACCAGCGATGTATGTGACTTTGTTCACGCTTTGAATAGCGGCCCAGTTCGCTGTTAAAAATGTATTTAATTTGCCTTACATCTCTCTATAGATGTAGGGGTAATAAAAGGTCATTCCAGCATCTGGTATTGGTTACGATAAAGGTAAAGAACTACTTCTGTAAACATAATCAATTAAGGGTATGAGGGTAATATAGTCATCCTCCTTTGCTTTTTCTCTCATCCGATTCCATCTCATTCATGTCATACAAAGTTAGAAATAAACATCTCTGAATATGCTTCCTTGAGAAAGCTGCTTTCAGATCTGCAACTCCAATTATCTTTAACAAACTGAGTATCCAAGTAGGTCTGTGTGGGAATACAGCAGGAGCAAGCGTGTGTTGATGATGTTTCCAACACACATCAGACGCAAAACTAAAAACTAAAAACAATGCAAATATCTCAGGATGAAAATGAGGTGCCAAATACTTGGATGCCAATGAGGATGCCAAAACGGAATGACGAGATTTAAGAACTTTTGGTGACGGTGGTGTTAATGCGCTTTGAACAAAAACATGTGACCGCCGCAGCAGAGTGTATACGTTACGTCCTGCCTCCTACATGTAGCTCCATTCCCCACCTGAACGCTCTGGAGATATCTGTGTTGGATGATCTGAGTGGAGGATCTCCTGCTGCGTTCTCCATATGTGAAAGGCAAACTCTAGACAAACACTGCACCCAGTTGTGTAGACATTCTCTGGAGTTCATGTTGGTTAAACAGCTAATGAGATTCTCCTCTTTTTCTCAGCACGTTTCTAGCGAATAACACAGCCCGTGTGTGGCTGTGTTAATGTGTAGGCTCCCAGGAAGAATGGTTGTTGAATGCATGAATCCCGTTTCTCACAAGACACATAACTTGACCTACTTTTTTCCTTGTCATCCCTAGACAATATCTAATGGGTGTGGGATCTGTATACCTTTGCCTTTTAGTTTTATTGTGATAAGGCATGTGACTGTTCTGCCATCTCTTGTAGGCACTACAAGCTATTCCTTTGTTATGAACCACAGTTGCACCATATCAGCTCTACAGGTCTCAACTGACTATAAAAATGGGCTGTAGATTATGTAAACAAATACCTTTATATCTCTGTTAAAATGGTAATGTTACGATACCAAAGCTTGTATTTATCTGTTGCTGTATTATAGACTGTTTTATTATTATTATTAATCTTATAGACTTTTTATCACTAAGGTGTTGGTTTTGTGAAAATTATTGAAAGTGTTTTTTTGATAAATGGCCATTTCTGCCTCCAACCTTTTTGGAGATACTTTTGAGATACCTTTGAATTGATTGCACTGTTCTGGCTCTTTGTCAGGCAGCTGTAAAATACTCTACTGGTTTAAGGCAGCGTTTCAGTGTGTAGGGTCAAAGGCTGTGTGAATGTGGACCAGTGTAGAGATGTAAACCAGCATGTGTTTTATGTCAGGTTCCACTGGATAAATAAAGTCTGTAAATTATTACTATGCATATCTGCACTTAGTTCATTGCAGAATTGGGTCCTGACCCGTCACATTAATTCCCCCTGCCGTGTCTTACCTCCTCCCTCATAAGTCTGAATCTCAAGCCAAACAGGAAGGGCCGTGTCTAAATGATTTACAGTGAAAAAGATAAGACACACTGGCAGATATAGTGGCTTTGCAGAATGATTTGGATGAATAAGCAGATGAAAGGGCTTTTTTTTAACCTCAGTAATGCAATGTGCAGTGTCAGAAACACAATTTAGTGCAGAGCTCCTACACTGTAACACAAGCAGGTTCATCAGAGATTCAGAGGGTTTTCATGCCAGATGCTGATGAAGTGCAGTTGCAGGGTATGTTTGTTCTCACTAACCTGGGTCCAAGCCCATTTCAAGCTCTACTTACACCTCGTATGCAAATAATGAACTCTTTGTCTTATATAAACAGTTAAAATAGGGACGTCAGAAATCAAAGATTCTAATCCTCAAAACTATTATTTAAAGATATTCTGTTCTGCAGAGATGCTCCCATCGGCTTTCTGTGTTCTCAGGCTTCTAAAGACCAAACCACTTGATAGTGTTTACCTTCCATTTTGACTGCTCAGTTCCATCATTCTTGCCCGAATGAATATTTCCCTTTAACATTGTTGCTTAGTAGATGTTTTAATCCTCATTGAGATGCCTTCAACTTTGTCCTTCAGAACACAAATAAATACTTCAAAAAGAATTTGAAGGCCGGCTTTCGTCCCAATGTAGCATCAAAACAGGTGTACCTGAGCTCAGGAAAAGTTTGTAAGAGTTAAAGCCCTCACGTACAAAGTTCGAAGGAGAACAACTTGACTTTGAAGCTGAGGCTCTGGCAGAGTCTCTATTATCAATAACAATATCTCCTTAATGTTGCGTTTTTATCTCCATGAACTGCTTATGGTCTGTATGCACATTACTAGTTTAGAAGTGTTATGATAAACCACTCACTTTTATATTTATTAATTTAAAAAGGGACAGTCCACATTAATTCATGTGTACATAAATCCAACAGTTTCATCAGCAATCCCTGGTAGGTTGATCCTCAAAATCATGCAAATAACAAATAAAAGTATAAATGTTTAAAGACACAAAATTACACCCAAAGAAACAAATTAAGGCACACAAATCATTAGAAATATATATATATACATATATACTGTATATATGTATATATATATAAGCATATTGGGTTATGTGGCCATGGTAACAATAATATATATATATATATGTTAGAATATAACATTACAGTACAAAAGTGTCATTTTATGAATGTATCAATCAAGTTATCGTTATGTACACTGTCCTATATATTATAATAAATACATAATACATGGAAGCACTACTAGCCTGATCCTGTTTGCTTATTTAATAATACACAGTGCTATATACAGAGAGAAGTTTACAGTTTTCCCCAGTTAATCACTGTACAGGATAGAAGGCTTGGGCTCTATCATTGATCATACAAGGTAAAACCTGCAAGGGCTTGTTTCTGCTGTTAGCACACCTTCTCGTCGCAGTCTGTGTCTGTCTAAGTCATGAACGCACCGTTTTCTCACTTGTACTAGGATGGGGGGTGAGACTGTGAAGTGAGTCAGTTGGTGCTGATGTGCAGAAAATAAGCCAGGGGGTGTCCGCAGCTTGCTCATCAGGCTGAGGTTTAGGAAATGATACACAACATCACTTAGAGTCGGGAACTAACTACTCACAGATCGCCCGTGGCACACAGGCTCCTATTACCATACCAACCACTGTTATCATAGCTGCCCCGCAGACCACCTGAATGTTTTACTAAGTGCAGGAGGAAAGGAGACCAGTATAGTTAAAATTGTATAAATGCTACTTAAATTACAATTAATTCACCGCGACTTGCTCAATAATATATTAATTGTTTGATTGGTGTGATTGCTCGACCCCTTATTGGAAGCCCTTTGGGTTTTTTATAGGTTTTTAAATCTACCGAGAATTAAATTGCGGGGCAAGCCCAGAATGGTAATGATTTTTAGAAAATAACAATGCAAATTAACCCTGCAATTTATAAACTCACAATACCCCATACACAAATGCTAAAAACACAACACTGCACAACAGTCTGACATCTAGTGAGTTAAATGTTGTAACACCATAACTAATGTCTATTTCTGACTTTAGTAGTTGTGATGGACTGAGAACAAAAAATGAGCTTGGAGAAGAAAACGCAACCTCCTTAAAAAAGAAAAGTTACTACCCCACTTGCACCACCGGGGGCACTGTCAATCTGAGCGAGGCTGACAGAGGATAGGTGCCAATTGTCATTGAGGTGAGAGAGAAGTGAAACAGACAGTGAGGGAGACAGTGAGAAAGAGAGAGAGAGAGAGAACTAGACTGTGTCGTTCTCTGTCTTTGTGAGATGTCACAGGTGGAAAAATCCTTTCCCGTGCAGCTATGACACTGTCTGTCAACCAGCAGAGATGGAACAGGACTCCAGAAGAAAAACACACACACACGCTATACTTCCATCTTTATGTGGGTGCCCCTTAGCCCTTTAACCATCTCAAATAACCCCAGGACCAGTAGCAAATGTCCTCAATCCCATTCTGTAAAACTGAATATAAGATTGAAGTACAAGCACACACACATTGTTCATGCTGCACAGACAGACTTGGTCTCATGAGTGTTTAGATACATATTGGCTGGTAAACAATTTCGCAAATTAACATATAAAGTGGAAAAAGTCCGCATAGACACGAACAAACAAACTTGCAAACCAACACTGCAGGCAGATTGCCTACTTCAGTTCACTCCCTAATAGTCTCTATCATCAGTAATGTAACTAAGAATCACAAGTGCTCTATTACACATGTGTTTTTCCCATCAAGCTTTCAGCATAAGTACATATGAATGCAAACAGCACTGTAGTGCATGCACACACACATCATTTGACAAATCTCAAATGTCCATTTAAGTTTGCTGTGACTTTAACACAATGTAGTACACACAGACACGTGCGGAAATTGCAGGCAGTCCTTAAATGCTAATCGCCTGCTTTATGAATATTTACTATGTCTCAGTGGAGCTTCCTTGCTACAAGCGTGTCATACATGTGCTCGTTTCTATGCTCACCTTGAGCGTGTTTATCTGCACCTTCTCAGGTTGTGTACTACGTGTGTGTGGGTCTGCCCTACATCGCCTCGCCGTGACAGGGTGCAGGTGAAGCTCAGCATGAATGATGCCATAGTAACCTCCACACACACTCTTGCCACACAGAGTATCACACTGCCTGGTTGCTCTCAGTTGTTTCCAGGAGTCTGGAGAAGACGTCAGCGAAACTCAAGAGCATCCGTAGACCGGGCAGGCAATGAATGAGAGGTCGACACAGGAGTCAGTCTTAATTGATCTCGCTCTCTCCCTCTCTCTCTCTGCAACCTCATCACAGTTAAAAAGGGAATTAGAGCAAATCGCAGGTGCAGCTGCTCGTCTGTGTGGCACTGATGGAACAATTTAATTTACAGTCTTTAATCTTTAATGCAATTAAGCAAGTAAGATAAAAATCTGACTTGAATTTCATGTTTACGAACATTTTGAAGGGGGTTAAAGAAAACTCTCCATTCGCTTCTTTTCCCTCCAAAACATATGAAATAGTTCAGCTGCTTTGTGTGCACCGGTGCACCTGCCAGCAATTCAGAGCTCTGCACCAACTTCTCATGCAGGGCTTTAGGCAATGATTGAAGGCACCCTCAAGCTCCTTGGCCCAGCTATGCATTCATGCGGTCAGCTGAATTGCCCCTTTCCAAACCTCAGAAAGACCAATTCAGAAGCACCTTACCGAGCGTTACTCTGCACCTCTTGGCCCCTCTCTGAAGCGTTGACATGGATGCACAGAACCCCTCCCCGCTAGTCGATCAAACTGTGCTGCACTTTTCTAGGATGTAGGATACTTTGAAACTTACCTCTTTTCGGGGTCACTTTTAAATGAGGGTAAGAAGCATGGAGAGCAAGCAAAAAGAAGAAAAAGGAATTTTAAAAACACACAAGTCACCAGGGTAAATTGTGAGCGCAGACGACTTTTAGCACACACCACTTAGCAACAAGGCCGATGTGCAGTTTGACACATTTAGCTTCCTGTGAGGGAGACAGGAACAAGTTGATGTAAAATGCAAGTTAAAGCTGTGGGTTTTGCCTGTGAGCAATCCTCAGGCTAGTTAATTTTAGATGATGGGAGGAATTGGAACGCGGAGGAACGCATCTGCTCGGAATGGTGAAAATTGCTTTTAGACACTGTTTAAAGAAGCAGAGATGAGAGAATGTATTATCCAAATGGATTGGGCCCACTATTAAAAATACCCCAGAGGCTTGGACAAAGATGGATGGTCTGAGGAAGAAATTGTGCCACTCTGCATTTTATCTAACTTGTCTGGGCAGTCACATGGTCAAGATACTTTGTCTTTCCATCCGTCCAATACATTTTTCATTAAGTATATGACCAAAGTGAACAATTAAGTGGTCATCTAAGTCCAGTAAGGGGGACAACATCATATATCCACACTTCTTTAAGATGGCTTTTCTTTCTGTTTGTTTGAATTAAAGGAACATGTGGATCAGAGCAGAGAGTTTCAAAGCAGGGTCATTAAAACAAGTATTTCTATTGGAAAATGAATTGCCAGTTGAGAATGATTATACAGGGTCTCCAACTGAGTGCTAAATTTATATGAATGGACTGTACAAGCTGTGAGTCTGTGTACCAGCCTTTCAATGCTTTCATAGAGTAAGTAGCACAATCACAAAGTGCATCATGTGTCCACATTTGTATTAAATAGCTTTAAATTTAGTAAGTAGTAATTCTATACTATGAAAGGTAGAATTGGCTTAGATCTAAAGGGACATGTTAAACAGGGTAGGAAGCAGTGGTGTTGAGGGTCACTGCCACCTCTTCAAATACACATAGTTACTCATGCATATTATATTCCTGGCTACATGGTTATTCATGCTTACTCCGACCTTAGTTCAGACCCCCCCAGGTTACCTTGGATCCCAACCTGGGTATTTGGATGTTTCTCTGTGTGAACCAAAGTAAAACAGAGGAAATGTCAAAATGGCTGCTAAACGTAAACCAGCAAATCTGATGTCCTACCAAGTGAATTTGCACCTCTGCTGGGCCGTCCCTCTAAATGTCACTCTTACTGCCCACAGACTTCTCACCACTGCTGCTCAGACAGGCTGGTTCCTGATTCATCCCAACCTTAATTGCTCTCACACCTTCGCCAACTAACTGTATCTGCGTGACAGGGTTAGGCATGATCCCACCTGCTGGCCTCTCACTTTTGCTATGTTCCATGTGTGTTCAGTTTCCCCAGGAACATAATATTGGCGAGAGCGAGGGAAATCTAAATTCAGGCTGAAAAGACGTCCTTTCTCGTCTGCATCGTCTCAGTCACGCTCCGACAGATGACATTTGCGGAAACAGAAAAAAGGAGAGAGAGGGCAGGCGTTTTTTTGTGGGCTTGGAATGATGAGAGGAGAAAAGTGAGGGATGATGAATAAATGAATAATACATCTGTGCTGTCATTCCCCTCTTCCTGCTCCACCTCCTTCTCATCCTGTGTCAGCTGGAGTTGGTCCTTTGAGGCAGTCTGATCCTAGTTGGGATTGTCAGGTGTGGTCGACAGCAAAGTGACACGTTGACGCCAGCTCCTTGGTGACACATCAAGCGGCTCTTTCACTAAATGGGGTTGACGTCCAAGATAAGAATTGTTTGCATGCAAACAAGTGCCAACAAAAAAAAAAAAATCCCCTCCCGTCTTCTTCACATTAATCTGCATATTCACATTGTCAAGCTGTAAACAGTATCATGGAATATCAGATTACTTGATGAAGTTGCTGTTGTAAGAAGTAGGATTTCAGGATCACAACACAACGATCCTTTTAATGATTATAATGTATGATCGTCAACAGAACAAAAGCGACAATGTCCTCTCATGCGTTTAACATTTATTAGACTCTGCATCGCACCGCCTCTCCTCTCCTCTGTCTCCCCTCGAATGGCAAGATGTTTTCACCTTAATTGTAAATGCACTCCTCTGCATTCAGATACCCGTGTCCCCCCCCCCCCCCCACACACACATACCTCTGAATCTCCTTTATGCGCGCTCCCCTCGGATTTTCAATTAAGATCCAGACAGAGATAGAGGATCTCATAGAGAGTGTGCTTTGGTGGGCCGGGCCCTGCCATCGCTCCAGACGTATTGGAGGAGGGGGGTTATTGAGTGGCCATGACCCCGGAGATCCCTCACCTCACTGGAATATCACACATCTCCGCCAGGCCTCCTCTCTCCAGCAAGAGATGGAGGTGTCCTTGAATATTCTAAAATACAAAAAGAACATTGAATGTGTGTGTGGGTGTGTGTGTGTTTTGATATAAATAGATACCCCCTACTTTATTATAAAATATTCTTTGTATGCATAATCCGTGGAATAAAAGGTAGCTTTTTCTTGACTCCTGGAAATATGATTATAATTTTGTTTTGTCCGTCTCTCTCTCTCTCTTTTCTTCACCGCGGATGGCAGCTCGCTCAGTCTGGACGCAGACGCTGACGCTTCGTTCCAGAGGGAGGGCTTTGGCCGGCAGAGTATGTCCGAAAAACGCATCAAACAGTATGAAAATGCAAATCAGCTGGAGATCATCAAGACCCGCAAGTCGAAGAGCATGGATCTAGGTAAATGCTACGTTACGCTATGTTAACCAGATATAACACATGAGTCAAGAGTCTGTTCAAAATTGAAGCAAACATTCTTATTTTGCTTCTCATCAGTTTGGGTTAGGGTTTTAAGACCAAAAGACAAACATAGGACATTTTTACAACAATAAACACCATCAATACAAACAGTCCCACACTGTGAACGAGTGAACACAATATATAGGGCTTTGTTACCTTTGGTGTCACAAGTCCAGCCATCACCTGTCCACCTGTCCTCGTTTGGCTTCCACATCCCATGGCCTTTTGTCCAGCAGAGCATGGTTGAAAACACAAGAAAAAATAACAGCGGCCTTTTTTAGTGACTGCTTGGTGATGGTAAGGCTGGCGAGACATACACACACACACGCACACACTCACACACACACTCACACACACACACATTCAAAAACACAGCCTGTATCTTGGGAAGAAAATGCTGTCTGAGCCTCTCCCACTGTGGCTGAAGCAGCCGCCTCCTTCTCTCGGATCACTGGCTAATCACAACAGATAACAACTACCTCTCTTCCACAAGGCGCCCAGAGACCTGTAGAAACCTTTGACTCTCCGTCAGACTCGTGTAGGTCCGGACCACCGCACTCTTTGGGTTCCACCTTTCCTGCATTAGCTATAGCCTCTGTTCGCTTCCGTTGAACTTCTCTACTTCTAAATGAAACCAGACAAAACTAACTTCTCCCTGAAAGTGCTCTTTGGAGAAAGATGATAACTGGTCATGGGATAGATTTCACTGAGAAATTAGTTGACCAAAAAAAAGACTTTCCATTATGTTCTTAGCGTTGAAATATAATTGGGTATTACTGAGGACAGGAAGTGAGTAGAATGGGCAGGAAGCAGAGATCACTCATGATAGTTTTCATTACTGCAAATGCACATTTTATCATCAAGTTTAATCAAAAAAGCTTCTTAGTTGAGCCAAAGTGGCCTCAGCATTTATTTTTGAATTTGATTAGTTCGAGAAAACAGCGTATGATTTTACAAAGGAGACTCGTTTATTTGCTTATGAGGCAATAACTCGCTCCTGGGATAACCAGTGTTATTGATGTTTTACACATCTCTATTATTACTCTATTACATCTCAGATCTCCAGATTAGTGTGTGTGTTGTTAGACGCAATTCAAAATCACATTCCCTTTCACTTCTGTTGAGGCTCAATTGAATTGTGAAATATCCTGCCGACAGAATTCCCTGCCAATAAAAAAAATCATAATCCATCAGTGAGAATATCACAGTGTTGAGATGGTGCAAGGAAATAACTCACTTGTTCCTCACGTAATAACTCTGAGTAACTGACATGAGTTCCCAGAGGAGAAAAATGTTTCAGTCACTACATTCACCACAAACTGTTTGGGTTGCTGGCGCAACACAGGCAAGGAGGATCCAAACCAGAAACAAAAACACAGGGACTCCACTTTGACCCCCTAAACCTCTTCTTTGTTCTTCAAATTGAAATTCTAAAAAGGTTTGTCTTAAACATTGCCCCTAATTGCCTTAAAATGACTTAAATGTAACTACACCTTTCTTCTTTTATTTTGTGATTGGGAACTATTAATATGCTGATAAGGTTCCCCCGGTATTCCGACCCTCACAGCGCTACTTGAGGTTGAGGAGCATTTTCCAGTACCTGAGCCGAAACCCGCTAGTTCACAGGTTTGCCTCTTAGGGTTTTTGACATCACAAACCCTCGCTGTCGGAATCTGCTTTGTTTGGGTTAAAGTTCATGAAAGTTGAACTTGCCACACCACAGACTTTATTTGCCACAGGAAGCAGTGTTATATTTTGGAGGCAAATGTTTGGCATTGCTATATTCCAGTTAGGCTAACTCTGCAGTCAAGTTGGAAATACAATTGAATCCTATAATATTTTAGTTTAAAATATAGATATATAAAATATAGATATGTATCTCTTTCTCTTTCACTCTCACTTTTGTTATATAAAATGAACAAGGGGGACATGGTGAAAACTTGGTTTTCAATGGATGGCAAATATAAACGATCACAGGCAGACACGTACAGGCCACAGGAATCCAACACAAGCAGCAGGAAAAAGGAAAATCACTCAGGTGATTACAACTACACAATAAGTAGAGCAGAGAAAATGTCTGGGGACATCTGTGGGTTGAAGGTGATTGGTAAGTCAATGGACAAGGACAAAAATGAACAGTCAGAGACATGGACTGAGGCATACTGAGAAAGCAGAGTGTGACACAGGCTCTGCAGTCTGTTCAAAGTGAAATCTGCAAATTATAGATTGTTTCTAATGCCATATACATTTAATTAATTTCATAGGCGCACACTGCTGTAGTGTTATTTTAATGAAATTATTACATCAAAGCCACACAATGAAAAATGGCCTATAGATAATGTGTAATAGAGCAGAAGAAATGAAATGAGCCAAAGAACATTTTACCAACGTTTACCCTTAAGCCTCATTTTTGCCTCACTGTTGGTCATTGAGAAGTTTGTCTTTAGAAGTTCAGTGAAGTAGGAGGTGTAAGCATTCTCCCCTGCTTTTCATTAACACACTAATAAAGCTGTCCCTTCCTTTCAAAGCCAACCTCACTAAGATGTTAACAGTGCCATCGCCGACAGACTCATTTTATCCTGTCACTAGGTATCTTTGTCCCTCCTTCTAATCCAGTTCCAGGTGCTCCCAAATTGCATCAGCAGATGGATTTCGTGACTGAAGCCCATCGTTGTCGAAATATGCTAAACTAGTCAGACATCCCGCAGTTCAATCCCATTTTGACAAGGGAACTAAACTGAGTGAGGGAAGAAAGAGACGCGAGGTGCTGTGGCTGACAGTAATAGGTTAGGACATTCCAGCCACTTTGCCTTGTAAGCCCTCATGATTGACAGGCCTGTGCATGGGATTTAATATCGGCTCCACTTTTATTCCTATTCTCAAAATGTTCTGTATTGGCCTGCACTTTCTGATTCTGTCTGTGCTTTGCATGTGCTCAATGACTTGGCGCAGAAGGCTCTAACCACTCTCGCTTGTTTATGCTCTTTAACAGTAGCAGATGAGATTAACATCAGCAGGAGATCCAGCGGAGGTAAGCAACCATGTAGGGACAAGCTCAATACATTCCCCCCATCATTACAATGGACCATTATGATTGTTCAGCTAGGTCAATAATAGAGATAAAACCGTCCCACTCTGTCTTCATAACCTGCACATAACCAGCCATTATTGGCTGTGTGATCTTGGCACCTGTAGATGCATATGGAGGAGAGAGTTGTTTCCAGATAATTGCGGCTTGATCAAAAGACGGTTTTCATATTGCTGAGAGGGAGTCGCATGGCGTTGAAAAGAGACTTGGCAACTAATGTGGGAGCCTGTGCCATTGTGCTTGTTCTGCAGTGCAGGTGATGAAGAAAACAGCCATTACTGTAGGAGTTGTGCAGGGCTGGAGGAAACCAGGCAGTGGAGTGGCAATTGGAATAGAGAGACATCCATTGCCAGTTGGCCTCTTCAGCTCACTGCAATTGATCCATCATAGTCAGGCAGGTTTGAGCTTAGTTTTCAGAACATTAGAGGACATCCAATCCATTAACTTAACACAGAATGAGCTGATAGTTGGGTCATGACTCATGAGGGGACATGTTTGAGTGATTTCCCACAGAGCACTAATTTTGAAACTAGCATACTTATCAACTGTTGTCTTCAGGGTTAAGTAAAATCATATCTGTGCCCATATTAGATATGCCATTACCTACATGCAAACCAACAACTACTTTTTCTATATCTTAAGAAATCCTAAACATTCTATAGGAGGAGGGTAATAGATAAAGACAAATATTAAGAGACTTATGAAGGCTGAACTCCACCAGAACTGAGAATTTTGGAACTTATTGTCAAAACCTGTCAAATTTGTTTGTCTTTCCGAGTTGACATCTTCAATGGCGTCTTCAACTGTTTGGCAGCTCATCTTGAGATATCTGTATTTTCCAGTTTCATTTCACGTCTTACAACACGCCCTCTTACTTTCTAACTCACTAACCCTAACCCTCTTGTACACAGAAATTTGGTATATGCAGGATTTTTAAATGCAGTTAAAGCTGTGATGGACCCTTTTCCCATTTCCAGTATGTTCAACGTCACAAGTGCACGAAAGGCTGATGTGCTCTCCCACCTCACTGTCTTGCCAAAATATCCAATTCACCTGTGGGTGTCACATGTCCATCACTACCGAAAACCTGTGTCTACTCCAGAGTCATTGACCAAGAGTGAATGTCAACTATCCATTCCAGTTGCAGACAAAAGCCAGAAATTAGTAGGTGTTTGTGGGGTTTTATCTAACAATTGACCAATTGTCCAGACATTTCCCTGCTCTATACTCACATAGGCTCACTCAAAAATTTTCACTAGCGGGCTGATCCAGAAAATAGCTGGAGCAACTGACTGTGCCATTTGCGTTCTCACAAACAGCCCATTCAGGAAATGTCATGAGAACAGCTGAAAACAGCTTGATAGGCCAATAGTGTTTAACGAGAGACACTTCAAGCTCACCCTACTTTCAAATCTAGCTGCTCATCCAGTCTATTGCCATTCTTGGCATGAAAGTTACCACCTCCGCATAATCATTGCTTGGCTAATTAAGCCACTAGACTTACTTGGAGAGTGATAAGCAAGTGTCAGAGTAAAAGTATTGGGTTGACAGCACCCAACCATTGGACAGTGTCCAGCATCCATAATTAAGATATTAGCCACAAGTCCGGGTGAGGATGATTCCTTTGTTACTCATGTTCAGGGCACGGAGGACGTCCTCTGTCAGGTTCATGATCCACAGCTGGCAGAGACATAAGAGCCGGTCGACCCAGTGACGCCTCACTTCCAGTAGGATACCTGGACGTGGCCTTCCTTCGACCACCTTGGAGGCTATTTTTAACATAATTACCCTTTTACCACCCTGCTTAAAGGCCGGACTCTCTGAATAAATTATGTGTAATGGAGCCCCTGTCTGTACACAGATCTTTACATGCAAGGCCCTGTGGTGAATAATGGCTGGGGAGCATAGTTTTAGCTGCTCTAATTATACTATGGGCTCCTGTCGCTGTAATAACTGCTGCTGATTTATTCATCGAGTTTGCCATACCTCCTCTCCAACATTTAATGGCAATGGATCTTTTGCAATTAACTGTCCTTGCCCTTAATCTGGCTAAAGAACCCAGCGCGTTGGCTATATCTGTCTTTGGCCATGGCAAAGTTCCACCTGCACTTCCCCCATATTTGGTTTAATTGTCTCTCTTTTTTTGTATTTCATTATGATGATTTTCATTTCTCCTCCAGACATATGGGGAGAGACAAGCGCATGTCTGTATGCAGTGGGGGAATGTGTATTTTCATCCCTCTGAATAAGAGGGAGATGAGGAGCACAGCACCGAGGCTTCTGTTGTGTGATAGGAATCGCATAATAGACTGGCATACAGAGAGCTGTCCGTCAAACTCTCCCAGGAGAGCCAGGGCTGCCTCTGATGAAAACAAAGGCAGGTTTGAGGCAGCCGGGGTCTGCGGGCAAACTCTCTCTCTTTGCTTCGCTCTGCCATTCTCTTTGTCTCTCGGCTTCTCTCAGTCATTCACCACCACGACTAGAAACAATGGCAAAGGGGGATCATGGTGAGGAATACCAAGCGGGAGAATAATTCCCTGTTTCCGAGTACAGCAGATGTCATTTGTGTTCCCTTGAACTGTTGCATCCTGTGCGCCTCTAACTTGCAATCCCATTGTGTCAAACATGTACCCTGGCTTCTGCTCGTCTGCTGTTGGCAGGATTAATGCATAAGCTTTAAAAAAAAACACATTTTACATGGCATTTGTACTGGGTTGATCGAGTCTTATCCACAAAGTATGAAAAATTACAGCATTCTCCTCTGTGCCCATGTATTGTTGTTATATATTTTGTCTTTAGACTGTCCTCTCTTGTCCTTCACATGATGAGATTACTCCCTCTGAACAAATGAATTACATTATTTTTTACTTGCATTCTCTTGCTCTCGTAAGTTTTTTTTTTAATATATTTCCCTGGCATTAAATTTGTCATAGTAATCAGAAACGGTCCCAACTCCTCTGTGGAGCTAAGCAGTAAAATAAATCTTCTCGTCCTAGAAACAGAGAACTTTTGACCCCCTCAGACATTTGTAGTATACAGTTAAGTTTAATTTTACAGTTAATGCAGCCTGAAGGCACACACATGCTCTTTCTACTAAATGGCCTGCAATGTTATTGGATTGGTGTTCATTCATTTTGAATGGTACTTTCAGGATTGCGTCCAGGCTCTCATGGGATTGGACAGTTGTATTAACATTGACAAAAAGGAAGAGAAAATGGTGTGTTAAATAAATAACAATACGTTAACAAGCCCTGGAACCCAACACCACTCTCTAACAGCTGACCTTTCAGCCCATCTGACTTCTTTGACACCAGATCTATATATGACAGAGGAACACCCTTAGGCTACATCCATACTACTACGTTTTCAAATTATCTCTGTCCACACAATCATGTTGACTCTGGATCAGTTTTGATCCCGGCACATATTAACACACCTAATACCGTATATCACATGACCACTCACATACTCTGAGCCTTTGTATGCCAGTGAACACAGATTGATCAAAATAATAGATTGTCTCCTACGCATGTAAACTTTGTAAAATGCAGAATCAAGAACAAAATGCTGCCTAAGAGATTTGATAGTAAAACCGGGTCAACAGTGTTTTCCAAACGTTTCAATTTGACGGTGTAAAATTTCAGAGGAGTGTTGACACCAATGGTATCTGTAATTGTAACAATAAGGGGGTATAAGTAGCAAAAGTATTAAAAGACAGATGCCTTTTTGACTTGAAGGGTCCTAAATGTAGTGTGGATTCTATGTTTCTTTAAAAGGAGAGGACTGAATTGGGAAATTAGTCAGAGCTGCTTTACCTGATGAATGTTTGAATTAGCTGGCTATTCATGAGCATGCTGCTGAAGGTTTGCTTGGTTAAGGGATCAAGTTAAAACAGCAAAGGCGTTCAGCCAACAACAGAGACAAGCAGCCATCAGTAAAATTAGGATAACAGCAACAGTATGTGTACTTCTCTGCGCAGTGCTGGCAGTACACGCTCTTCTTTCTTTCTTTCTTTCTTTCTTTCTTTCTTTCTTTCTTTCTTTAGCTCTTCACTCATCATACCCTGCTTTTGTAACCTTTGGGTATTCATGGCCTCTCTTCCTGTCTCAATGTCTCATGCACCGAAACAAACTCTCTACTGTGGCAGCAAATTGTTTTCTTTCAGTGATGGAGGTTTATTTTCTTTGCCTAATCTGTGTTTGGCCATGCGGCTCTCCATCCGAAGATCCACTGTGATCACCTAGCAGCAGTGGGTCATGCCTCATTTAGGTCACTTTAAACATGTCGAGGATCTTGTTGATGTTAGTGTGTGCGGATGTCATGGGTTTGTGTTCTAGTGCCTATTGAGGAGTCCCTGCATGGGGCAAAGTCATACAAACATGTACAATCAATGTTTGCATGTGTGTGTTCTATTCAGTGGAGGTAGAGACAAGGCCTCAGAGCAACATTTGCTATTGAAAACCAACAGGAAGAGCTGTCGGAGACATTAATTTACACCACATGAAGCCACAGAGGAAACAGCAGCACACACTCATTACATGTGGAGGGTCTATATGGTCTACGGGGAGTCGTAAAGAAACAATGCTGCTCTGTCCAGACTTCATTGACATGTGCTGCGTCCTCAGAGAGTAAGTGAGGCTGCTAAAGTAATTGAATCAAGGGTTTATCCATTTTTACAGATACTTTCCTGCGCAGAAGTTTGTATTCTAACAAGGCTTCACTTGCACTTATTCTGAAAACCATCTTGTCATGTCTGACAGCGCAGCGCGGCACGCTGAGTCGAGGTAGAATTAAGGGGACAGAAAATCAACCGGCCTGTTTGTTTACCAACTGGCAGGTAAGGTAAGAGCTCCGGGGAACTGACAGACGCTCCCTGACAAAATTAAATACCAATACCTGAGTCGCGCTCCACTGACATACCCTAAACAAACCCCTGGCAAGCATTGGGAAAATAATTACAGCTTTTCAGGGCCTGGCTGCAGAGCTGAAAAGGTTGAGTGATGAACATTCACTTGCTTTCTACACAGTTGGCCTACCAGCTTGTATAGCAGCATTATGCTGGCCCTCCTTAAAAATATTCTTTGTCTCGATGACATGACATTTATACGCTTCTCTAACCAGGTCATTTACAAATGTTTTAGGTAATATCACCTCTTCATTTGTATCATGGAAACAATTCACCTGTCAATTGCTTTTCTAAATGTTTACACTAAATGCATAATGTTTCTGTCTTTAACAGTCGGTGTACCAATAGTCTGGTTTAAAATATACATAAATCATTTTCATATGCCCATACTAAGGTTTGGTTAGTGTTTCTATGGGCAATACACATATGATGACAATGCAGTGGAAAGGTTTTACACTCTAGTTTGCTCTGTAGGTGACCTGTGTCAACACTGTTTTTGTTGTTTTCCCCCATTAGACCTATTAAAACAAAAATTTTAGCAGATCCGGATGTAATATTTTTTAATGGTACTTTCTTCATGTTTTGGTATCTGAAATCCTCTTCACACAAAGGCTTTAGAAAGACAGCCAAACATTACAGCTGTACGATGTTGTTTGTGCTAAGACGAGCCAGTGAATACAAAAGAATAGTGTTAGAAATGAATGCACTTGGATTTGTTTAGTCTACGTGCCTTCCCTGTTTCTCCCTCTTCTCTCAAAGAGAGAAATCAAAACGAGGACCACCCATGTGAGCTTTGTCAGGTTCACAGTCTATATAAACATTTTGGGAATATTTTAGTATAACACTATAATCACTCTGGTATATTACTGTATTTGAGGTGTCATTTATATGCATTATGTTTCAGCCATAAGATTTAATTCTGGAAACAAAGGCTAAATTCTAAGTCTCACAGGAAAATGTCTCTGTGAAGATGTAATACTCTGTTCTCATTTCACACACTTCATTGGCCAGGCAATGGCATCATTTGTTTTTCATGTTAATTGCCAGACTCACACTTTTCTCTTTGCCTGCCAAGTACGGCGCATAACATCATCCCATACAAAACCAGCAAAACGTAAATGATTCATTGACATGCGATGAGCTCTGTTATGATAGGGTTTAGGCTGCCATTGTGGGAGAGCTGGAGTCACACACCATTAGTCTGTCGGCCTCAGTGACACAATGTCCTCTTTCCATAGGCACTGTGGAACAAGAGGTCAGACACGCACTGGGCCTGAAAAAGTCCAGCTCCCTCGAAAGTCTCCAGACGGCCGTTGCTGAGTTGTCGCTGAAGAGCGAAATCAACGTCAATAGGCCGCGCTCTCGGATCATCAGGAGCCGCGGCTGCAACGAGAGCTTTCGAGCTGCAATTGACAAATCCTATGAGAATCCTGGTGTCCCGAGCACAGAAGAAGAGAACAGCATGGAGACACGTGAGTGACCAGACACTGAGGTTACATCCACACTGCTACATTTTCATTTGAAAGCACATCAACTCCATACTCCCAACATATTCTGGTGTTTCAGAGCCGCTCAAACTGAGAAGGCTGGATACCCCCCTTTTCAGTTTGAAAACTGAGTTTGAGACGGGCAGAAAGTGAGATGTTTTTAAATGATGACGTAAACTCTCACGTCCGCTAGCTGGTTGGGTCTTTTCAACACCAGTTATTTGTCAGGCTCCTTTACTTGATCCACTTCTGGACGAAAGCCGGGTATCGCCTCACCTTTCAATGTACAACCTAACTTGGAAAATCAATTACAAGCATTGTTGACCCCCTTTGCACCCCTGTTGTCTTTACAACAGCTATTGTGCAGTTAATTCTGTATTTTACATGCTAAGGAGATAAGGTATTATTTGCGCCTATAGATGTTTTCATCTGTAGATTTGAGTTTAGCATGCACATGCCTTCCTAAAGTCCAGTGTATGTGAGTGGTCATGTGATATGCATTTCCAGGCATTTTAGTATGCATGGTGATTGAAATAATACAGATCAAAAACACTTGGACAGAAATCATTTTCAGTTGAAAACGTTGTTCTATATATTGTAGAATAGTATACAATTAGAGATATTAAGAGTTTTCTTAATATAGGGGGGCTCAATAATGCTTCACCAGAGTCTGTTCAGAATGGATTCACCCATAAAGTAAACTGGGTTAGGGATCCCCACTTGCTGGAGAGTTGTGTGTGTGTGTCACAAAGCACATTTGCAAAGAGCATCCACGTCACACACTCATTAATATTCACGCACTGTAGTTCATGTTTAGTTTAATAGTGAGAGAATGTGGCAACATGTTTTCCCTGGAGCCAAGATAATCTTAGTGCATTGCCATGTTTTTCAACATAGTGCATGCAAGGAAAAATTCCCTCTGCTCACTCACACACAATAGTGCCCTAGAATATCTATTTCACACGTTATGTGTATGTGTAGTTACATTAACTATGATTGGAAATTAAATTAACTTCTGTCAGTGTGTGCTAGTTAGTTTTGGCAAGGCATACCTCACAACTTTGCCACGTTTGCTTTCGTGCATTTCTTCCCTGGTACTGAAACCAAAATTACCTGTCTATATTCTTAGCAAGAGAAGAAGAAGAAAACAAATGCCACCTTCTGTTTGAGTGTGTATATCCATTCCCACTTGGTGTTTGATGACAAAAAGACATGCATTGGATATTGAGAGACAGCCGTCTTATGTCTTGCGACAGGTAATAACACTGCAACACCAGAAGAGTAATCACCAGATATAAATTTCCATTCACCATTAAAGGATTCCATTAAAAAAGCTGGGGGACATTTGAGAAAGAAAGAATTATTTGCCTGAAACGCTTTGTTCTCTTAAGCTCTGTCAGCGTGCCACTAAATACAGTCTTATCTCGGCAAAGAAAAATGGGGAAAGCAGCCGATTTCCCTTGCCGCGGTATATTGCATTCTCCCTCATGATATTCAAATAACTCTGTTTTTCAATTTAGATAAAAGCAGCCAGTCTGTGCTCGTCACAGAGGTTAATAGTCAAAGTTGACAGATAAGCCTCTGCCTTCCTCTGCTCCCAGACTTTTATTTACATAAAATAAGAATATGCCATCACCTAAAGAAAATGTGTCCCTTAAGATATCCTGCTGGGCCAAATGCGCTTCCCCTTGTGCTGTGTTGTGTTGCATCGTTGGGGGAAACAGAAAAGGAAACGCTGCCGCATAGGGCAAAAAGAAATCCCTTCTTTTGTTTGTTTCACCTGTCCCCCATCACCTTCACTGATAGGCCAGCTTAGGCCCATGATTATAATAGCAAGAAAGTTTCACGAAAGTAACTAAATATTTCCTGCAGTCGTCTGTCTTTTCAAATTATCTTTGTCTCATGTTGCTTTCGTAAAGGCTCCCACTGTCATTTGAAATTGTAAGCCAATTTGTTTTCTTCTCAGTTCCATTAAATTGCTGCGGATGGCCTCACATTTGATGTCCAGTGATAACGGCTTTTCTGTTGTTGTGTCTGAAAGAATTAAATTAAATGGAAAATGTCAAATACAGCATCAAAGTATAAAAATAGAGCATTCCCTTTTGTTTGTCCTCCTCTCTGACTCATAAGGACGTTTTCAGCCCACGTGTTATATAGTTCCAAACAAATGTATACACACACACGTACATAGAGATATACAAGCACATTTGGCTGCTGCCCTCTGGGTGGGTCTGGATTACAATGTTTAGCATCTTATCTGCAGATTGGCATCGCTCAGCAGTAGCAACATTAGCCTCATTTACATAGCGAGACAAAGCTCACAGCTGCTATTCGCTGCCGTTGTTCTTAAGTGGATGATAAGCAGGCAGCAGATTGAGTGATAACACGGATCCTCATCCAGAACCTGCTCACACATTTGTGGAGGTGGAGAGAGAAGGGAGGGAGGGGCAACGTGTGAGCTGCAAGTTTCTCCTCTCTATTCCTGCAGCACACTGCCTCATGTTGAGATTCCATTTCAGTAATTCCCTGTGAGATGGCGGCTGAAAGAAATAGCTGATATCTCCACAGATCACAAGAGAAAACAAAACCCGCTGTTCATCCTTGAAATGTGAATCTGGCGGCTCCTCCTACCCGGAGTCTGCCTCATCCTTTTTGCTTGAAATCCATCACGGTCTCCCCTCCCTCTTCTTCCCTCACGATAAGCGCGTTTCTCTCCTCCATCAAAGGCAGAACTTAGACAGCGACATGCAAGTCTGTAATAAGTTTTAATCTGAAGGACATCTACCTCGTGCGTCGGAGTCAGAGATACAGCGCAGACAGGAGCTATGCCGATTGTGGAGCGCACCACATTTGCAATTAAGATCCCCATGAGCCTTTTTCAAGATTATTTAAATGTATAATTACTGACAGATTAATTACATTTTGCACATCAGTTCTGATTAGATGTGATGGAAACTTTGAGTTAAATCAACCTTACATCTCCTAAGGATTTTAATCTAAATTTTATGTCTGGGTTGAAATGAGATGCAATTGAAGACATGTAAATTAGGGAACCAGATTCATGCGATACATCACAGCTTCCGTTATCTTTCTTGTATGAAAAGCAGCAGAAAAGGGGGAATAATAAGTCTCTTGTGAGCTGTGTGAAAAGTACACACTTAAAATAACTTGAGGCTCTCAGCTAAGTGAAAATATGTTCAACTGAATACTATTCTCAAAGGGTGCGCAATGTAAATATATTCCGCTCTAATGAGACGGATGAATTCTGCTTGTTTTGTTCAAAGCTGCTATACCTTGTGGGAGACACCACTTCATTGAATGGGTTATGTGATATTACAAGACGAAAGAAGTGATTCTTTGTAACTAATAAAAAAAAAGAAAAGAGCTGTGTTTTTGTGTGCTGATTTCAAATGAGGCGTCTGTGATCTATGGGGAGTCAAGTGGAAGTTAAAGTTTCTATTTGACTTCGTTGACTTTTTATTTTGACTTTCTCTCCCTCTGTTTGTTGGTGCTATTCTCTCTCTCCTCCAATTTATTTATTCAACTCCCCCTCAACCCTCTTATATCTCCAATCCAGTGGACGAGGACACAGAGGGAAGTTCCCGATCCGGTCGCGAGTCGATGTCCACCAGCGGTGACCTCATTGTGGTTTCCGGGTTGAACGGCAGCCAATCCAAAGAGGACAGACGGAGAGTTTGGGACACGGTTGATGGGAAGGAGAAGAAGAAACCAGAGAGGGATAAAGAGGAGAAAGACAAGGACAAAATTAAAGCGAAGAAAGGGATGCTGAAGGGCCTGGGTGAGATCTTCAGGTAAGGACAAGACGGCGCTTGCCTCAAATTGCTAAACAATTCGCCCCTGTCGTGCCTCGAGCGCCAAACCGCTATCTCTCTATTTAATTCCACTCAACGCATTCGCAACAGGATCATACAGAATTTGAATGCATTCTGAGGATGTTGCGGGTGCTAATCAGGGACCCCTCTCCTTGAACCCTGTGAGACAGAGAGAGATGCAGGGGGGAGGAGAGGGTTATTGACCTCAAGGGCCTCTGGCACTTTTGAACCAGATTATTTTTAATAGGAACAACATGTTTTATTCATAAGCCCACATACGCAGCACTGCTATCCAAACCCGCCATTTGTTAAGCATCAGACAATGTATTGGGGCCCATATGGGTGCTCAAAGACCTTTGGAAACGATATAATCCACTGCCGGTTGGGATTTTTGCCTGGGATCGGTATTCTCAGCACCTTTTTCCTTTTGCTTTGGAAAATTGTCGAGGCCGACTACCCTCAGAGGCAAAGACAGATTCCACAATATTGTTATATTTATTATTTGGAAGTCATTAAATTCAAGATGCTTTCAGACATGCACTGAACTCCAGAAATTATCCAGAGGGGCTGTAGCCTCCGACTCAGTTTCTCCTGCGAGCCCCAATAGTTAAAACTTTGGATAATGTCTGAATGAGTCAATGTGAGAATACACGTACGAAGGATTCACCCTGAGTGAATGGGCAGGTTGATGACATTTCGAGCACAGCACAGATTCAAAACAGAAACAGAAAGAAAATAAATACCATAAGATGCAATAAACGAAGATGCCAACTCGATAAGACAAGATTCAAGCAGCATATCAATGCCGGTTTCGATGTGCTGTGAACAAAAACACATGATCTCCGCAGCAGAATCAAAACGTCAATGCTCCAGAGCTTGCTGTGTTGCTGTGAATGCGTCCAACTAACGAAACTCCGGCTGTGCTCCTCGTGTGTGAAAAGCCCACTGCTTAATGTTGTGTTGCTTTCATACAGTCTGTGTTATAAAACAACTGCCACAGAGCACTGATGTGTAAAAACAGACCTTTACCAAACAGTAAATAACCTACATGACTTTTGACCATACAAAGTAAAAAGACAATAGTAAGAGAAACATGCAAAACGACTCAAGATAAAAATAAACATCCTGCAGGTATCCATTCAGTATCTCTGCCCCAAGGAAAATTAGTGGGAGTCACATTAATTATTTCAATGCCGTGCACATTTGAATATGGAATAAATTAATGTCTAAGGCAGTGCGGGCCTTTATCGTGCCGTAAGTTGTTTTCATGTGGATTAGTTTAATTGGATTAGTTAGCGTATCGCGGCGCACAGCTCAGTAATGAACAATAAAGACGACAAGTGTGTTTTGAGGTCACGATTGAGGAATGTGGGGTGCTTGCTTATCTTCTATTATTTTCGCTCATGCTTTTTTTTACCCAACTGTCTTTGCATCCTGTGGTGCAAATGCATAATGGCTCCTACATGCTGTTGCACACCAGGTCACATATGTTCACAGGAGTGCACGCACAGAAATGTTCTGCATTAATGGACAAAAGAGGAAATCTGAGCCACGGGTTTGACACTGTGCGACATGATCAGCACCTTTGGCAAACGTTTTTGAGGGGCTGTGTGCTCAGGCCGATGGGCATCTGCTTGATGATTTCAGCTGGGCACGTGAGCCCTGTGCCTCATCATCGTTCTTCATTATCTTTGAGTGCCACTGCCACTTAAGAGTTGGCATGTGGCAGGCCTCGCTGACACTCACCTCCTTCTCCGTGCGTTTACCACCAGGACCTGTGCCTCCTGAATGCAAAGAGGTAGCCTCCTATACCAGGGTGTCGCTCCGACTTTAAAGCTTTGTCTCTACCCTCTCTCCTACTCATTCTCCTTGCTGATACCTCAAACAATTTTCTAATTAAATCTACGACAGCACTCACACCCACACATCTACCGTGTCTTTCTCACTTCTCTCTCCGTTCCCTGGCAAATAACTGAGGTGAGTGTGAATGTGTCGCACTGGATAAATAATCAAACTTTTTTCTAAAGAACAAAGTGGAGCTTTTTGAAATGCTTAGAGGTTGAAATGGAGGAGAAGGAACGAAAAGTGAAAGATCTGTATTTACAAAGTCTTGCAGAAGTTTTGACGATAATTTTTGGAAATGCAGAAGGCTTCCTGTTATCACAAATTGTTTGGCTGACTGGGACTGAACACACAACTGAAATAATTTACATTATAGCAAGTTTCACCTGTCTCACTATTGCATGGAAACATCAAAAGGACATGGTGATTGGGTTAATCATTTGTAATGCTTGTCTCAGAGGGTTTCATTTGCATAAAATAGAAAGGCAGGCTCTCACTTTTTCCTGCATTTTTCACACATGCGTGTCTCAACACTCACCTTCTCTCTCTGAGGAGATTTCAAAGAGTTTGCAGCGCGCTCCAATTTGAGCTCATTTGCATGCAGGCCTTTGGATGGCCTGATGAACGTGTAGTGCACGTCCGCTTAATGGACTGTCTGATTGGGAGTGCATTAACATCAGAGCCAGTGGAAAGGAGGATAGCCTAATATAGAGAGTGAGGATAGATGGAGAGAGTGAGATAAATACTGTGAATGCAAGAATGACTGAAAGTGTGCAAGTGCATGATGGAAAGAAAATTGACTGCCTAAAGCCCAGAGCTAAAGACACTGCAGTGTACAAGCCTGGCTTCACTGCGTCTCTGGATTCACAGTGCACTGCCTCTAGGATGGCAGGCAGCCTGGTACACAGTCCTGTACCATCCACTAATGGATTACGTATAATCTTATGAATGGATATGTGCATGCATCCATAGGATACAAATTTTGCCCTCGGCGACTGACTGTTATTTCAGGGATGTATGTTAGATGCATCTATTAGTGTGCGTCCATGTCTGCCTTTGCAGGGATATAATCCCCTGAACCACTATATGTGATTATTCATCTCCTTTCTAGTGGAAAACATGTGATCATTACTTTCTGATTCTATCAGTTTTATTTAGAGGTTGGGAGCTTTGCCCAGGGCTCTGTTAGCAGGCTAGCAGACAATGATGTCTCAGCCGCAGCCTGCGAGACTCCCTTCAAAATGCCTAATGAGGTGTTGTTTATCTGCTCGTGACTGACTGACCTCCTCCTTCAATGACCATCTCCCATCTCTGGATGTGTTGATGTGTGTGTAAGCGTATACAAATCACACACTCCAGATCATGTATTAAATGTCTAAGTATTCAATTGTTAGAACAATGTGAAAATTTATATGATTATGAGTTAAATAGGCTCATTAGATCTCTGTCTTCAGAATATTGATATACAGTGTGTGTTTGTATGTGTGCGTGCACATGCGTGGGTGCGTGTGTGTGTTTGCATGTTCATATTTCTACGTCAAATTTATTTTTATTTGTTTAAATGTGTATTTGACAATTGTGAGGAAAATGAATTATATAGTAGGAAAAGCTAACAGTAGCAGGAAGGAAAGACAGTAGTGTAAAGGCTGCAAAAAATACTAAGCATGGTTGGGACAGGGAACGGGAGCCAGAAAGGAGGAGGGGGTGGATTGGGTGAGAAGCCTTGTGCACTGGAGTGAACTGGGGCACCAAGGGAGAGTGGGAAAGGAGGATGCGAAGGGAAGGGAAGAGAAAGGGAGAATGAGAAGAAAAGAGAGCTTTTCACAGCGGCAGTCACGGCATCGTGCTACTGTCCGCCTGCAGGGGGACGGAGCATCTATACAGATTTTCTTTTAGAATATTTTACCCTTTGTGTGTGTGTGTTAGCGTGAGCGGATTCAAAGAGCATGTAAATGAGTGTGTAATGCATAGTTGCGTGCCCATGTATAAATAAAACGAGTTGTGTTTTTTAGATCTGTTAATGGGCTCCGGCATCACACACACACACACACACATACTCTTACTCCCACCTCCCTGCTACCCCTCCCCCCTTACCACCAATCTGATAAGTGGCATGCCTCACGCCAAGCCATCAACCGACACAGGAGCTCGGTGTGACAGCCTTGCAACCCCCACCCTCCACCCTTCAACCCTACATCACTGCTCTGGGACCTCATCTGCCTGCTCCTCCCTGCGGATGCAGCCCTACTCAAGGCTACATGGTGCACCGGGGGGAGGGGTTGGACTGGAAAGGAAAGTAGTGAAAGATGACGTGTGGGGATGCTTTCTATCTTTCAATTTGTATATTCTTTGCATGCTAGGAGCACATGTGTGTGTGTGTGTGTGTGTGTGTGTGTGTGTGTTTGCATGGATGCATGACTATGCCCTAAAAAATGGATACCACACCATGGAGGCTCATCTGTGTGTAGCACGAGAGTAGGTAGTGAGCGTGTTTCCATGCCTCTCCCTGTCTTCATGCCATCTGATTCTTTCTGCTCGTGTGGGTGTGAACAGCTGATGGCGGGTAAGCCGGTTTGATCATTAGTTCACCGACATGACACATGTATTAGCCTGGCTTTTTATACACACCCACACACATGCAGAGCCAAGAGCGTGCTGCCTGATGGATCAACATACACCGTTCCTCTATATAATAAACCCCTCGTCCCCTCCACCTCCTGCAACACACCCTCACATATGCTTGCAGCATTATACCACAGTTGATTTGGAGACAGCAATTAGCCGCCTCCACATGTGGGCTCTGACATCTGCTGAATGTAATCTGAGAGAAAACGATAATTGTTCTTCCTTTGCACTGCCTCACTCATCATCATGTCTGTGCTGAGGTAGTAAAGGCAAGCGTGGGGCACAGCGTCAAGCTGGAGCCTGAACACGAGACTGACTGGCAGCCGAGGTGATGAGAAGAATCGGAGTAATGAGATAATTACATAAAAAAAAAAAGGACAATGGAACACATCACAGACATTGGATTGTGACGGAAAAATCGGATCAGCTCCAGAAATTGCTTTTCTCGTCTTCATGTGGGAAAGGAGTCGCTCACTTTAAGTAGCTGTGGACAACACAGTGGCTTCCTGTCGACTTTAGAGTGACTTATGTGCTACTGACCGTTTGACATCAAAGTGGAGAAGGTGACATGAGTGTGAGCTGCAAGTTTTTCCTGTCATGGCTGAATATTTCAGTGAGACCTCAATCATGAACTTTGGCAGCTCTGCCGAGTGCCGTCGTACCTCAGTATCACCTTTAGATGGCTGCACGGCAAAAAAAGAACGATCATGTCACTGAGGGCGTTCTGCAGAGAGAGGGTCATCTTTTCTAACTTCTCAGGAAAAACAAAAGAGCACAAAGTGTCCTCCGACTGTGACATCCCATTACTCCCATGCCAATCATGTACCAAAGAGGCCCAGCTGGGGGCCAAACAACTAACAACAGAGCGCCCCGCTGAGAAGATTAGCGTCACCGTCACAGAGCGCAGCGGTGGGGAGAGGAAAACAGAAAACAACAAAACTCTGTCTGTGCACCAGGTACAGCTTTGTGTGTGGTGTCAAAAGATAAGATGTCATCATCAATATCTGGTGGGGGGAGGCTGAGTGATGCGAGTAAGGAGGGGGAGGTGAGGCTGCTCTGTGACTTTAACCACCATGCACGAATGAGACATGACCGAGGGGGGTTGAGGGGGTCTGGCTGTCCGGCTGCACTTCCTCTGCTTTCGGCCCCATCGATGTAAATGTGATTGGGCAGCGCTGGGCCCCCATCAGACAGCCCTGGAGTAATTATATTTAGAATGATCATGCCGTGCTCTGAGATAGACCTTGAAGCGTGGGGAGGCTGCTGTGTGTGTGCGTGTGTGTGTGCGTGCGCCTGTGAAGAGGTGGTGTTGCACGGTGTAGTTAATTGAATCTGAAATCCTGTTGGCCTGAAATGAGATCCTCCGATGTCTCTCACGCTGTGTCTCAGGCAGAGGGCTGCAAACATGACTGAATTCATAAAGTGTGTTATTAAAGAGCTCAAATTAAGTGTAGCAGTGCAGCCCTCCATACTCTACCAGGCCCATGACTACTAATGATCCAACCCCAGTGGAATCACACCAACACCAACCCATGGAAACCCTGCACGCTCCTCTTCTCTTCTCTTCTCTTCTTCTCTCCTCTCCTCTACCCGTCTCTACTTTTCTCTTCTTGTCGCTTCTCTCTCACCTCGTACATTCTTTCCTCTTCACTTCTCTTCTTCTTTTCTCTCCTCTTCTCTTCTTCTTTTCTTTTCGTCCCTTTTCTTCTCTTCTTGTCTCTTATGTTCTCTCCGCGTCTCTTCTCTTCTTCATTTCTATCCTCCTATCTTCTCTTCTCCCCTCCTCTAGTCACTTCTCTCCTCACTTCTCGTCTTTCCCCTTCTTTTCTTTTCTTTTCATTTCCTCTCTCTTCTCCTCTTCTCGTTTCTCCTCGTCTCTCCTTGTTTGTCCTTGTCTCTCCTGTCCTCTTTTCTTTTAATTTCCTCTCTCTTCTCCTCTTCTCGTCTCTCCTCGTCTCTCCTTGTTTGTCCTTGTCTCTCCTCTCCTCATTCTTCTCTTTGCACTCCCTTGCTAAACAACCTCCCTCTGTCTCCATCCTTCTTCCTTTTATCAACCTTGATGTTCTAAACAGAAACCGCCTTCTGTTTCTAAACTTCCTCCCTCTCTGTTTGATATTTGTCTTTCACACTTTGAGACACTTTGAATCCACTTTGATGTTATGTTTTCGCTCCTGCGCGGCTGGCTTTGATCAATTTGAGAGATGACTGTTCCAATGCGAGTCAACTCTCAGAGGACAGGTGCAGGCGAACCATAATGAGAAAATATTAAGAGCACGTACAAGGATCTAAGAATGGCAAAATCCCATTTTGTCTTTCTAAATAGTGCAAATGAATCATTAATGCTGTCTTGTAATAAACAATATCACAGTAAATGTATGTGTTGGTCCAAGGAAGGGAGGGAAGTGAAGTATTAGCTAAATTTGAGATGCAAAGCATGCTTGATATTACAGAGACAGAGGTGAGAAATGCACATGGGAGAACCTATTTATTTCCCCCCATGTGCTATGCAAATGAAGCGTGCTGCCCGCTACAGTAGGACTCATTGCTAGTCTGCTCACCCATTTCTCAGGCTTAGCATGTAATGAAATGGAGGCCTTTGGCTGAAATGACCTTTCCTATCCACTGAGTTCTCACCTGCTGATGTGTGCATACCCCTTACCTGTGAGTGAGAGGATGGGTTGTGGGAGAGAGACAATCACAGTGAGGACCAGGAAGAAAATAAGCTGGGAAAATTGCTTTTGAATTACAGAGGTAATATCAATCGATGTTGAATCACACTTCGGATTTCCATCCAAGGCAACCAATTAAAGCTACCATCCATACTCCTCTTGTTCTGTCAGCGTCTCCAACATGTGTTCGGCATGTAAAGTGAAATTGTCTGTTTTTTTTCTCCCGGTTTTCCACCTCTCACTCCTACTCTGATCTTATTTCTGTCTTTAGCGAACGTGTCAGAGACATTGAGATTCTATTCATGGCTATATCAGGATTTCATTGCTCCCGATTTTTGTCGTAAAGGATTCCTAATTGGACACCACACGCCACAACAAGATGTGTGAGCTGTTGTTTGTACCAACAAATGTATATTTAACCCAATTTACAGAGGAATAACATTCATATTGTTTATTCCTGCCCCTTCTGATTTATACCCCAACTTTGATTGACAATAGCAGAATTTGCTTGTCCTTTATGTAGTGATGTAAACGTTATACAGTAGGCTTTAACTCTTACCGTGATCCTTTTCTCTTTAATTGAATGATTGTCTAATCCTAAGCATCCACCAAACCTGAAAAATCCCCCAAACTAAATGATTGTATAGGTTTGTGCTTGTATGACAAGCATACATTGTTATGGTAATAACAAACATGTGATTGAAGTTGTGGAGCTGTGATAATGTGGTTAGGTGTAAGCACAGAAGTTACGGTTGTGTTTATAAATAGATTGTGGTTTGGGATAACATAAATCCTCCCTCAGGTAACTGGACCTCATCATCATGGATTCGATAATAAACATTCAATTAAATGTGTTGAATGTTCGTGGTTAGGGGTTAGGGTTAGAAAAGAAACAACAATGACTGGTGCTTTCGCATGGGAAAAAAACGGCAGCCTCCACTGCGACCTCCTCTTAACGTGGACTTCGCTCCATGTACAACACCACCTGACGTCCTTCTTTCTTTCTACGGCCACAAGAGGTCAGCTAATAATTGACTGTAACTCTGGGTCATAGTGTGATGCTTGGAACAGAGTGCCAGTATAATTGTTGCCTAATCAACCATTCTTCAACCATATTTCTCAGATGTCATATGTGGATATTGTACAAGGAAGAATGTTAAAGACATTGCTATTGAATGTGGAACGTAAAGACCAGTATATCAGTATCATTGTGGTTGATGGAACTGTTCCCAAAACCACATGTTCTTCCTGTGCTTTAAAGCAACTTCCCTCTGTGCTGTAAATCACAGGTTAACCCCTACCCTAACCCTAACCCTAAGACTTAAAGCAGGTAAAACCCTCTATGTGTTTGAGTAACAGCAAATCCCCTTATTGAACTTGCTGTCTCCTTTCTTTACAGTCATTGCACAAAGGTTTTATAAATTATTTCTTGCCTTGAAAATTGCTTTAATGCCGCATGTTTAATTTGACGTACTTAAGGACTCATTCTCGTATTTATTTTGATTTATTTTGCTATGTAAAATCATCCACCTGTACAAGGCCAGTAGACAGAGGAGGAGTGTGCAGCAGTATTTATCTAATCCTGCTCGTGATATACGGTCGCTATCCCTTCGATTCCTTTGGGATCCCTGCTCTCGCTCATCCTCACTTTTTTCACAATTACTGTCACTCCCTCCGTCTTTCTTTCCATATATCCACCCGTATCCCTCGCCCCTCTTCTTTCTCAGCCGCCCTGTAGATTCATTGTGGCATTGACAGAAAGACCTCTCCCGTCTCGCTCTCTGAATGCTGGGAGGGATGTATATCACGGATCAGCGGTTCCCCTGTCTCCTTTCGCCGATGGACTCCAGTACAACGCTTGGGCCGCTGCGTGTCCATGCTTGTATTTCAAAGTCTGACGTTTACGAGAAAGAAAATCTGCCTCACTTCTCCCCTCCCCTGTCCTCAGGCAGGAAATCTCGGAAATCAGGCATTTGAGTGTTGCACATCACATCTGTCTCCAGACTCATCAGCATGTAAATTAGTTGGGAGACAACTGCAAGAAGCAAGGATAATCAAAACAGAAAAGACAAGGAGAGGGGCTTGATGAATACGGTTAATTTATGAGGTAATCTTGTGTCATGACAATAATCATAAGCTATTTCCTCTCACCTTCATCTCCTGGTGGGTTTAAGTAGATGAGAGAAGCTCGAAATACAACACCAAACCTATTTTCAGTGGAATCCGTATCCTGTAAATGTCTTACACATCAGTAGTAATTTTTCAGCGATTTTTGAATTCAAGTGGCCTTTTTTTACTTACTGTGGTACCTTAACATCCACAGTTGCTGCCATTGTTGAAAGTTGGGCAGACTTTGGCTGCTGTGTCTGCTGAATGCTGAGATCGTTGTGTTTGAGGCGTGCAGCAGGACCCTCGCTGAGTGGCAGTGATCAGAATGGCCCATTAGGAATGCAGTGTGCCATACTGTATCTAGGTCACAGCCTGAGCCACCGCTTCCACTGAGAAACCACAGCGCTGTCGTCCCCCACCCATCAATATTCCTGCACCCCTACTTGGAGGGCGGGCTGAAGTGGGGGGTGTCAGTTTGGTTAGGCTTTATCCAACTGTGAGTGAACATGCACTGCATATGGCCTTGAGAGAACAAATGTGTGTGTTTGACTATTCATGGGTTGTTGCTATTCAAGGCTTTTGTGTACGTCTGTTTTGGAGAAGTCAGAGACAGAGCGAGCACAGTATTATTAACGACAAAACATCTGCAACTAAAATAACAGAACAGAACTTTTAGGGCTGCATGATTAATAAAATCTATCTCTGGGTTCATATCAATATGCTCATTTGCCTTTTAGCACCCTTACTTTATCCCTTAACCAATGACAATGTGGCGTCATCCCACAACAGCAGCAGAAAGCCACGGGGGGGGGGGGGGGAGTGAGTGATGGAGAAGCAGAGAAAAGTTTGCTTTGGGGACAGAAAAAAATCAATGAAATAAAATTCAAAGAAAACACCTAGGAATGCATTGGGAATAAGATAAACAACACAACTGTGCTCATACAAAAAAATTATCTGGCCCTGCTCAGGCCAAGTAGTAAATTTCCTCCTTAATTTAACTGTGAAAACTAGTGATCTGAGCTCATGTCCTCGTTCGGTATGCACATAAACCTGAACCTCATTTATGTTCATGGAGACCAAAATACGTTTTAAACCAGTCTGAGGATTTGATGTGTGCGATTACAATGTTTGTGTGTGTCTGTGAATGTGTGTGTCAGCCCGAGCTGCAGAAAGACACATTTCAAAACAAACTCATTATGTGGTTTGCTGTTTTGATATGGTGTCAGTGGCCATGGACAAATTAGACCGAGAAGACAATGAAAGTCAAAACCATGTACACCGCCAGTTGTGTTTTGCCATCGTGGCATTAAGACACCACAACACTACAAATTGATACAATCGCCCTAAACGTCATCACAAACTGCAATGTGAGGAAGCTGTACAGGACGAGAAAACATCAGCTGAAAATCCATAATATCGGATCAGGCTCAATCATATTTTTGTTTGTTGAGTTTCGTTTTGCAGGTCATTTGAGTGCAATAAATATTCATTTTGAAAAAAGAAACAATTTGAGAGTGAATCGTGATTTCCTCTCTAAGCGAGTAAATCGCGCATCATGAATCGTGCATCGCTTAATACTTTGAATAATTCGAATGCTCACATACACACACACAAAGTTCACCTGAACTTCCCTCAGAGCCACTGAAGTGTTCTTATGCAAATTGTCCCACAGAAAGTCGCTGCTCACTGCGCTCTTACACTTTAACAGATGGATGCATGAATGTGTTTGGACTGTTTATTTGTGTTGTAATGAGAGGCTTTAATCAGTGGTGTCAGGCATTTGAAGTGTTCCTCTGTGTGTGTGCAACCCCCCCCCCCCCCCACCCCCCGCTCTCATATACACACACACACACACACACACACACAACTCTGTGATTTATGTGAAACATTAAAGGCAATCATGTTGGGCTGGGCCTCCTCCTTTGTATTGCACAGGCTGTTATGAAATATGGACAAGCCAAGCTGTCCCTTGATATACAAGCACACACACAAACACACACACATATCCTTGTGTGCACCTGCTTTTGCTTAAATATGAATAATTGGCAACTCATAGTGATTAATGCTTATTTTTTTCCCAGCACATAAGCTTCACTCATGTGCAAGTACTTTTTCATAGATAGATGGACATTTATAGACACTCATACTCACACTCATACAAATCCCCAGAGCTGAACGTTGCTTTGATATTGAAAGTTGTTAGTTTAAAGGCGAGGAACATCTTTGGCCATTCACTCTGATGTAATTCTACCATCTTGGATGTCTCTGCAGCGCTGTGTCTGTGTTTCGTCTTGTCTCTGTGGCTATAAAGAACCTTTTTCAATAAGAGCGGATTAAGTCTGATTTTTTAAATCTACCATGCCCTCCTCCACAAAAACACACAAACATAGACTCATAAACACACACACACAAACACAAACACACACACACACACACACACACACACACATTTAAACAGTATGGAAGTACAATGAAGTATCTGTAGGATGGGATACCACCCTTAAATAGCCCTGTGGCTCTCTGTGACTGACCGTTCTTCACACGCATACATTTATTTTAGTCCAAACCTTTTTCCTCCTCCTGCGGGGGTGTTGTTGGTGGTGTAGAAAGACTCTGTTTGTCTTTGGTTATCTATGTCTACTTACAACGAGACAAGTGGTGGAATGCAGTTGTTGATCAGGCGATTGGACACACATACTGGCTCCAACGAAAGCAAGCCAGAAAGATAAATTCTGAAAGAGAAGTGTGAAGAGAGGGGAAATACTGATCGGAGAATACCGAGCTGTAGAATAACAGAAATATAAGAAAATTCAGACTGACAGAGCAGAGAAAAAAGATATATATGTAAGGATGAAAACAATTATTTTGAAAGGGCGATACAGCAAATTCTGTGCATCTGTATATCTGGCCGAAAATCTTCATTTCCATACAATAACCAGTTTATGGTAAACAGGATTGGTACAGTGATATTGGATGAAAAGAGTCATTTAAATACAATAATCTGACTCACAATTCGTACACCCACAAATTGTTTTTCATTTTCCATGTTTTGACATGGTGGAAAAACACATAGAGTGTCACTGAAACAGAGAATTCTCCAACGTTGTCAGTGGTGTCTTCTTTGTTCAGCTGGGAGACCGAAGAGTCATAGAAGTTTCTGGTGAGAATCATTTTATCTTCATCTAGCCCGTGGCGCTGTCCCCCTCCTGGGGCACGGCCTGATGTCATGCATAAATGCATGTCATGCCTCCACAATGCGGGACACGCCACTCTTCCACCCGGCATGAACCATCTTGACTCCCATCCTCCCTCCTCCTGCACCTCTACCCACTGTTTTCACACCGTCGGTGGCAGAATTAGGGCTGGCCTCCCTCCATAGCTGCAGCCAATCAACAACCCAACCCCCCTGGGTGGAAATCAATTGGTTCTTTGTGTGCAAGTCCTTGACCAATGGAGTGAAAGCAGAGAGATGTCATATCTTGCTGTGACCTGTAAGAGGCAGAGTCCCTCTAAAAGGCAGTGAGATGTGAAGCTGCATTAAGAGTTGTGTTATTCTGAAGACACAATCCCCCCACGGCGGTGAATCCTCAGATCTTACGCATTCTCTGATGAATCTCGGATTGCAGTCTTTCTCTTAAAACTCGTAAAACCCCTTTCCTTTCCTTAAGAGATGCATCAAATTGTAGATTCTGGTTCAAAAGAGGTCTGGCTGAGCAGGGAAAGCGCTGACTGACATTACAGGTTGCAGATAATGAGTTCCGCGGGGAAGGAGATAATCGGCCGGCGTTGAGCTTGAAGCTGGAGGAATGACGGGAGAATATCCTCCCATACCTCTCCGGGGTCGGTGTCCCTGGAAACCGGTGGTGGCAACGTTACGCAGAGGCCACTCGACGATAACGAATGCCCCTTTAATGCCTGTTAACGATCGCTGGGTCACAATGCGATTTGTAAGGAAGAGGGGCGAGAAAAAAACTCTCTCGCTCCCTTTTTCTTTCCCTGACTGTCTTATTGGATTTTTTTACAAGGCATCTGTGTGTGTCACCCCGGGAAGAGAATGTTTACTCGCCACAGCTGCAACAACACTTAGCTGGCGAGGAGGACAGACAAATCCGACAGCCTCACCTTTTCTAACAAGGAGCTATTAAAATTACATGCCACTGTCAGGGTTTTGCCCTCGGTGCTGCACTGTGTAGAAATCATGCACTTCTTCCTATTGGCATGGCCTTGCCCTTGACAGGGAGGGGAGAAGATAGAAAAGGAGCGTTGTGTGTGTGTGAGTGTGTTTGTTCTCATCTTAACTTTCTGCTGTGTACTTTTTGCCATCAATAAGAGGATAATATTGTCTCTCGGCTCTGAATAAAAGTGTATTTTCTGCGGCGCTTTACGGATGGTCACAATGAAATGCAGTGGGTGGAGGCATGGTTATTTATTTACTTCCCCGCAGCAACCAATACGGTTTGGAGGGATGGGGGCTCAGACACCACATCAGGCCTCTGCAGGGGACATCGCCCTGGGAGATTTGGATTAACTTTCAGGTCCGCTGAGCAGAAACGATAATGATTCTTTTTTGTCTGCCCTTGAAATCATCATCTCGTCACTTACTCAAATTGATAGATGCAGTCTTTCTTTTTCCTCCTCTCTGGCTCACCTGTTCCATTTGCAGGTTTGAATAATGCCAGAAGATTTAACCAAACATATGAGAAGTGCATCATGTGAGGGTTAAACCATTCGGTCCCTGGCATCAATGGATTTACTTTTTAAGAACCACAGATAAGAGAAAAGAATAGACAGCTCCTGCTCCGTAAGTCAGAAACTTCCTGTGAGCAAACCACAAAATTCCCCTCAGTAGATGTCAAAACAGATTTGCTTCTCTCAAATCTGCTCCCCAGATTAAATGATTGTAACAATCAAACAGGCTTTGAGGCTTTGCATAATTTTATTTTACTCACTGTTTGGAAATTCTGCCCTGGACTTTTCTTTTACTCTACACTGTTGTGCGGCAGCCTTGAAGTATTATTACCCTGTAAAATCAATGAAGATGATGTATGAGGCACCGACTGCTAGTAGTATAAACCCTTCTGTTTTCAGTGCTATAGCATGATGTATCATATTGAATGGAGTACATATTTACTGACTTATTTTCAGGTAAAGCTAGAATACATGCAGTAAAACCAGATATAACCCACTATGTCGAATACTATATACTGTCACTATGTCAGTATATAAAAAGGTTTAGTTTTATGAGATGCTGTCAGCTGATGTGTGACCGAGAACACTTTGATTGAACACTTCAATTTCACTCTCAATGTTTCATCGCAACAGTGGCTATCACAGCATTAATAAAGCACATATTATATATGGCTGACACATGTTTGGGTGTCTAAATGAGGTTTAATGACCAATCAGACATTATCAAGACCAAACAATGATGAATAGCATAAATCAGCTGGAGCTTGGAAAGAAGCCTAAAGATCATATCTGGTTTCTGTGTGCAAATCACAATACGTCTGATCAACACAGCATCGTACTCAGCTATTGTGTTTGCACTCATTTAATCTTATCTAAACATCTCTCTACCCAGGTGGTTCTGTGATCTCCATCTCTCTGCACCTCTGTTCTTTGTCTTCTGAGGGGCCCCTCTGCATTTCTGTATTCATCACTCTTACCTGGTGTCCGTCACAGTGAGATAGATGCTTAGGAATGGATCATTAAACAGAGCTTTGGTCCGGGGGACTGAGGCAGAAAAAGATCAGAGCTTTTTGAAGAGGTAAATGGCGTATCATTGTTCACCTGCTTGAATGGGGAAGTCCAGGTGTTGCTCAAATGGTGACTAATGCAAGTCAAATAGTCATTCATGTTAATAATCTTGATTCAAAGATCCACTTTCTTCTGGAAAAAGCTAGTATGTGGACGATTGAGATCAATGATATGATATATCTAACAATTATTGAGTAGATTGTCTAAAAATTACTAGACCTATGTTATGAATGACAAAGGAAAAACACACTGCGAACCAGTAAGTCAGTCTTTTATTTGGTTTTCCTGGCCAATGGTGTTGAAGGAAACAACTCCCATTGTTTAGTGTTGCTTCACAATGTCATCAAATGAGGTTTGTTGTTATATTGTTTTGATTGAGAGACAAGTTGTATACTCATAATATACTAAATTCACTTAGCTGTTGCAGCTTGCACTGAAAAATGATTTGAACAATGCAGTTCCAGACTTCTGGGTGGTAGTTTTAATACTGTGCAGCCACATTGCAATAAAACCGGCTGGTCAGTCTTTTAGGTCAAATGAAGTTCTCTTTGCCAAACTGCAGTGTAGTTCCTCCATTGCCATTCTATCCATGACTTGCTGCTGCCAATCAATATCTTATTATCAAGCCTCAACAACCTCGCTCTCAATACAAGGATCCTGATGCCAGTCCTAATTAATGCCAAGGTGCCAATACTGGCTCAAGTGTTGCCATAGAGACAGCCGAGTTTATTATCTCCCTCCTGACCGAGATGAACCAAAAATTATTCCTGTTTTCTATCCGATTCCCTTCGTTACTCAGACGAGACACTTAGTTTCAGAGACAGGGTTGAAAGTCAGTAGTTAGTACTTGAAACAAACACTGATGCCAAAGATTTCTGATCTCCGATCTCTTTCTGCCAAGAAAGTGTTTTGTTTAGAAATATTACATTGCGGCTTGTGCATCATTGAAGGTGTGGAGGATAATCCTGTGCTCCCCTGTAGTCCCCATTTGCAGGACTAGGGGTTTCAACAGGAAGGGCAGAGCCATGTTGGTAAACCGGCAAGTGTCTCGAGCCGTCTAATAGTCCCAGTAGGATGGTCCCTTTCCTCCGCCTCTGCTTTGATGTGGAACCTGCTACTCAAGCCACTGGCGATGGGGGAATAGCCTTTCATACGGGAGCGGCCCAGGATCCTGCTCAGTCCAATCCGCCAATATGTTTCACCATGACAAATCTCAGACCGCATTGATGTCGATCCAGAATGAGGACAAAAAGTGCTGAGGGCAGAAGTTTGTCTCCCCTAAGGTTATCTTGTGTTGTTAGGTGGGTTGGCATACAAAGAGACTGAGAATTGGAAGTATAGAAGGAGGTGAATTTTCCGTGGGAAGTTAATGAAAGTCTTTGAAGTGAGGTGAGGGAAGCTGTCACCTGCCCTGGTGATAGATAGCAGGTTCACTTTTATTAGCATTCTCAGCCCCTGCCTGGAGTTTTATGCCTTTGTAGAGCCATTTGTTGATTAATTAATTAGGTAATGTATGCTATCTGTGCTACAAAGGAACCCACATATAACTCCCTCTGCCTCTCCTGGGCTCCCTGCACAACGACAAAGTCAGGTATCCCACCAGGCCACAGCCCATTCAAAAGATTACAATTCCAAAGCAGCACCTACCTCAGAGAAGCCAATTCCACAAAGCTCCCGGTTGCTTTTAATGTAAAGTAGAATAATAAACATCTATAAGGGGAAACAGTCTCCCATTTCATGAATTAATTCACTTCCACTGGCCCAAAGTCAACCTTGTCTGATGTGATTTTTTTCCTCTTTCAGAGAAAGTTTTCAAACTGTCAAATAAAGCTCAGCTACGAGGAAGGTAAAAATAAACTCGAAGTGAAGCAGCGTGGGGCTGGGAGACTGCAGAGCTTAATGCTTTCTCCTGTGCCGCTGCCTGAAATTGAACGGGACCGCAAAAAAAAAAAAGCCCATGTGGAACATCGTAATCGACATCTGTGTGCAGTGCGAGTACACAGTGTTACCTTATGCAATATGAACACTCAATAAACATCCAGCCCTTTGCTGTGATTATATTTATTGAATTTCCTTCACTTGTGGCCTCGTGCCCCTGTGTCCGTACACATTCTCTTATTGCCCTGTCTGTACAATCATCACATTTGTTCATATAGGTGGCCTGGTTTCCAACAACCTGACAATCAAAAGTCAACAATCAAAAGCACAAGGTTTGGACTCTTCACATTTTTTAAATTGAGTTTTCACATTTGGAGCCAGTTAAAGTGCTTGTAGTTCCACATTCAGAATGTTAGGTTTCTTGCACAGCATTTCAGTTCATGTAAATATTTGACCTTTACCAATTTCTAACCAAACTTTCTCAGCTTTACCACAGGAAGTATTTTGCCATTCATGGTAATATTTTCTGATATTCTCCAACTGTGGCTGAGTGTCTTGTTCTCTGCTTTTCATTAGAGATGTAATGAAAAACTGAAAAAGGCTTTTCCAAACCCATCGGTTGGGGAAGTTAAAACTGAACTAAGGATGTTACGCATATTCCTTCCGCTAAGATTTCAACATTTACCTTAGTCCAAGTCGGATTTATGTTTTAATTTTAATTTAAGGCCTTTATTGGACCTCTTGTGTTTAATCCAACCAAAGTGATTAAAAGATGAGTTGAACCAATACCATACCTAGTTTGTAAGCAACCACAATAACCTCAAGTGCAACATCATGTCTACCCTTGCCACTTTCATATAAAAATTCCTCCAATATCACTTCTCATACGTTATCAACATATGTAGATATAGTGATCAGATAAACCTATTCAATTTGCAGGTGCATATATATATATATATATATATATATATATATATATTGAGAACCACATACCAGAAATTGTAGTGGATACAGTGACATTGAGTCTACTGTATATGGTGTGCAGATGTGCTTCTGCATGTGCAAAATGACCGTTGTGTGTACTTCCTGGATATCTGTCTTTAATACATCCTTTTTCTGTATCCTGCCATTTGGGACTTCCTCCACAGCTGGCCCCATCGTGGAGCAGCAGGAAATGACATCACACTTTCATGATATTGCCTTTCCTGTTCTGTCGCATCAGAGAGTTTAACCTTTATCCCTAAATTCTGTGCACATGTATAAAGTTGGCATCTGATCCTAGTGTTACCCACAAGCACATTGTTGTGAGTTATACAGTGGAGTCCGACTATGGAGCTGTCCATTTATTATCCGTGCGTTTGTGAGTGTGCAGCCCTGTAAATGCGCCATACTCCTGTCAACTGCATGCCTCCCCTCTATTTTCATTCCTCATCACCATCATTCCCCCACACCCCTCACACAGCCACAGACTCCACTTATTCATTTGCCGAGCGGCAAGCCTGGCTGACCAGAGGACTTTGCGATCACCAGCTTGACTTTTTCTCACCTCCAGTAAGGCTGTCACAGATTTACCGCAGCGGCGTGTCACTCCTGTCATTGAAATGTAGAAGTTGGTGACACCGCCTAGAAACTTACAAATGATGCCGCCAGTTGGTGGTTGCCTGCAGTTTTACATTACATTACATCCCGCCCGTTTGCTGGTAGTTTGTTCCCTCCACGCTCAAAACTAAATCATGAGCTGTCACTGCTCCTCTCAATCAGTAAACTCTGCAGCTGAGGGACGGAATGGCGAGCCTACCCCATCTCTAAAAAAGTCTGCTTCAGACTTTCTTTTAACACTGCATGCCATGCTAGATTGAGACATGTCTGGGAGGGAACTTGCTATATAGAGTTATCTTTTTATATGGCTTGCTGCATTTTGATTGCATTTATTTGAAAAAGGCCAAGTTATCCATTAGATAACGAATGGGTGCCCGAGGAGACTCCTCCTGAGCTGTCACGCCAATACAAACCCAAACTGAGGATTGTGACAGTTTGACACTTTAATTTCCTACTGAGTATTTCAAATAAAAAACCTGGACAAAGGATGAGAAATGCATTTGTAAAAAAACGGAAATCATCGATATTGCATTTGAAATTATTAAAGCCTGGGCCTCAATTAAATCCAATGTGCCCGTCTCTTTTACTCAGGTTTGGAAAGCACCGGAAGGATGAGCAACCAGGAGACAGGATGGAGAGGAAGAGCTCCAGTAAATCTAAAGCGGAGGACGTGCAGGCGTCAGAGGATGAGACCCTGCGAATGAGGCTGGAACAGGAGAGGTGAGTGCTCAGACAGAGCCTTGGCTCGCTAAAAGCCGAAACAATTAAGTCCCGGCCGAACAAAGGGGGAAAAAGACACTGCTGACTGGAAAATTAGCAAACTACCTAATTAACAAAATGGTGGCGCAAGGTCGAGAGATTCTGGGAAAGCACTCACATGTCAATTTGTGAAATGTCCCGTTCTTTTATATCAGTACATTAAATAGATCATTTATGGATTGTTGTTGCCTGTGCCATTCAGAGGCACTGACCTCCTAATGGTGCTCGTAGGCCCCTGTGGATTTGGCATGATTGAATGGTGCTCATTATAATAGCGAAATCGATGTAGCTCTGCATTTGTCTTCTCCTGCAGCTCTACCAGGTTGTTAACCGTTCAAGAATATGCTGTTCCTTTTTATCCAGCCCTCTTGGCTCTGTGTCTTCCAGTGTTTGTGGACATCAGGACGTCCACAAGAAAAAGGCGAAAGCTTTGATTTTTCCGTGTGCACCTCATCCCTCAAAGACAAGCCCAATTTAATTCTCCAGCAGGCAAGACAATATTGGTGGCAGGCTGAATAAAAAGACAGCTTGCTGCTGCCATTGTTCTCTACCAGCCAAATGAACTCAGTAATCAAACTGCCGTTGGTAATGACAGCTAATTGAATAGAAACAATAGGGCTTGATACCGTTCCCTCTTACAGCGAAGAGAGACAGAAGGATGGATGGGTGTTGAAAATGCACGGTACCACAAACACAAACAAGTGTGAACACATACACACACAAAAAAAAACTCAGAAAGGGCCTCCTCCCTGCTGAATAGAACATCTGGAGGCCTCGCTCAAAAAGCTGGAGCACATTTCTTTTCAGTATTCAACTATGACTTGCAATGAAGGTCCTCTCAAAATGTGGGTGCAGACCCCTCTGGCTGAGGGCCCAACCTATTTCCATCAGTGCAGCCTGGAGACCAGTGTGCCTGGCTCTCCATCCAGATCTCTCCCCTTTGAGCAGCTCCCAGACAACTGTCATCTTAAGCAGCAGAATCAACACAGATGCATGGTGGGCATGAGATATGTAGAGTTCATGCCCTCAACTCCCCCCTTCCCCACACAGACACACACACACACACACACACACACACACACAATTTAAATCTTGCTCATACTTTTCTTCTTTCACCGCTGTCAACCAATTTCTTTGTGTTCTACTTTGTCTTACAGCACATTCTCAGTCCTTGTCTTGTTTGTGTCCGTTCTGCATGTGTGAACTCCAGTCCCAACCTGGGCAACCTAATTCCCTCCTTTTGTACCTGCTCCAAAATCTCATCACTCAGTCAGGCCAGGATTGTCCCTCGGTTAATGGAAAGTGAATCCTGAGGGAAGTGGTGGTGGGTAATAATAAACCAACCTGCCATGAAGCCAAGTCGATATTCAAAGCATTAGAGTTCAGCAGGACGACAGCTCAGAAATCCATTACGTCTTGTTTTTTTTGGTTGCGCTACTATATTACACTCCCAGGGTGCTACATTTAATTGTCGTAGGTCTCCGCTTTAGGTACACACTCAGATTGATTGCATTGCTGCCACGCAGACGGGACCATTTCAGAGTGTGTTTATGAAATTATGGATCGGTCCGTTACGGGTTTCCCGAAGCTGGCAATCGTCAAGCCAGCACAATGTGTCAGCACGATATGGGATGGGCTGCAGCCAAACCCCCAGCTCGGCTGACATTAGCGATCATTAATTAATGCAGACGGTTTGACAGGGGCTTTTAGTGATTCAAAATAGGAGTCAGGGAAGAGGTGAAGCAAATTAATTCATAAAACCTGCCATTTTTGCCCTGCAATAAGGCAGCTATAGTCATATATTTTAAACTGTGACCTTGATATGATTCATGCAATTCATGGTTTGGCCATTTTTAGTCCTTACAGACTTGACCTGTTTATTATTAATGAAAATGTTCTTATAATTGATATCTTGTCAGCTGCTTATGGAAGCAGCATTAAAGATGATAGAGAATTGAGTGCATACAACTTTGACTTAATTACCACTGCACAGTGCAGTTCATCGACCTGATGTAGTGGTTATCAGAGGCGATTGTTTTGTTGGCAGATTGTATACGGCTCTTCTGATTGGTTGATTCATGTCTCATCAAAGCAGCATTAGAGCCCGTGGTTAGGCTGATCTTAATCACTGTTCAGCCCAGCAGTGGCAGCCTTTACTCTGGGTTATTTATGCCTGTGGACAGCACCCAAGACAGCCCTGCCTGATTGGCTCATGTTGAGAGGACTGAGAAGACAACAAGCTCTCTGATTGGACCCTGGGTGGTTGGAGAGAAGCCTTCTCTTTGGCTGTTGCCTCATTCATGCAGAGCCATTGGGGAGAGGAGAGGGAAAGAAAGGAACACAGGGCAGGTGGTGTTGGTGGAGCTTCTATCGTTCTCTGACTTATCTCTGCACACGTTAGCCCTGAAACTACATTTTCCGGCCAAAGTGGGGAGCACACAAAGACAACCTAACAATGTTCCCTCCTCATTTTCGTCCTGAACTGAACTTCATTCAGCCTGTATGTCTCTGTGGCAGCTGATTATGATGTCCATTCTCTCTTATCTGCATGTGTCTGGCTGGCTTCTAATCAGCGGCCAGCACTCCACTGCCACTCTCCTTGTTCCCATTTACCAGACCACAGTAGAACACATTACTGCCTATTTTTCCTCGACAGTGACCCGCTTCCTCGGGTTTGTTGTTTGACTTCTTGCTGACTCCATAAAAACAAAATCTGACCAGTATTTCAAAGATTGGTCAGCACAATTCCTTTTAGACAAACATGGATCGAGAATGGGGTCCTTTATTGAAGTTTTTTTCCATTCTTCCATCAATTTTCTTACGCATATTGGAGGTCACAAAGGCAGTCTTTCTCCAGCCACACTTTGCTGCTCATCCTGGGGGATTCTGAGGCATTCCTGGGCCAGATGGGATATGTAATCCCTTCAGCAAGTTCCACGTCTACTCCTAGGTTTGTTCCCAGATGGGCGAGTAAACCTCCAATGGAAATCGCCCACGAGGCATCCTGATTAGATGCTCGAAGTATCTGAAGTGTCTCTTTTTGACATGAAGGAGCAGCAGTTCTTCTCTAAGCTGAGTCCAGGCACCCGACTGATGAAACTCATTTCTGCAGTTTGTATTCCCAATCTTTGTTCAGTCACTACCCAGAGCTTATGACCATTGGTGAGTGTTGGAATTTAGATCGACTGGTAAATTGAAGGTTTTGCTTTAGTTTTTTCTTCACCACAGTCCAGTACAACACTCACATTACGTTTGAAGCCGCGCCGACCCACCGGCCCATCTCAGGCTTCATCTTCTCCTCACTCATGAAAAAGACTCAGAGGTACTTAAATGTCTTCAGTTGCGGCAACAACTCACCCCAGTGCAATCTACTGTCTGGCAGAGAATCATGCCTTTGGACTTGGAGGTGCTGCTGCTTGGCCCGACCACTTCACACTCGGCTGCGAACTGCTGCCCCAGTGCACATTGGAGGTCACGGTCTAATGAAGCCAACAGAATCACATTATTTATAAAAAGCAGGGACACAGTTTTGCGGTTCCCAAGCTAGCACACTCCTCACCATGGCTGCACCTTGAAATCCTTTAAATGAAAATCACAGAACAGAATGTGCGACAAAGGGCAATCCTAGGGGAGTCCAACACGCACAGGGAACATGTTTGACCTTGAGCTGAGGATACTTGGATTCTTATATCATGTTCATTGTAAAAAGGGCTAAAAAGCAGATCCTTTCCTTTCCTTGTGTCTGTACTATGTGATCATGGCACCAACATTATCATTCCTCTTTGTCAAACCATCTCATTATTTCAGTATCCTATTTCATTCTCATTTGCATAGTGGGTTCAAAGGAACTTACTACTGGCTTATTTGGAAGTGTAATTACATTTGTAATTACATGGATACCTACAGCAAGTTAATGTGAATATTAATAGTGTGAATTTACACCATGAAACTTGCACAATTATCCTTTCTGATTACATTATGCTGTTATGGGCCAAGTGTCAACACAAAAGATGGGCTATTGGAGGTTTGTGATTCTGCCCAGACAGCTGCGCGCATGAGTCATTAACTGCACTTTGATTAGATTCAGAATCATTCTGCCCTCCATCTGCACTTCAGAACAATAGACCATGTTTTGATGAGGGGGTATTGAAAAGAAAAATCTATTCAAGGCGTCTGGATGAGAAAGTAAGAGTGCAAATACATTCTGTTTCATCCACCATGGTAACAATGCATATTGAGGAGGCAGGCTTTCAAACCTCTAAGTGTGCTGACTTCAAAATGAGTGTTTGAGAATACCAACAGCCCCCCCCCCCCCCCCCCCCCGGCCTTTCTTTGGGTAGATTAAACATTGACACACATATGGAGGAGTCTGTTGGTTTTGTTGGTCCAAAACAACTGCTCTGTGAGATTTATTCACAAGGACTTGACTTGATTTGAGGCCCCACATTCTACCATTAGAATGGGTTAAGCAGTTGCTTTCACGTTTACTCATTGAAAAGAACCCTTAGCCAGATTATAATTTCAAATCCATTTTTAGTTACTGTGATTGTGCAGTTTTCCCGTTTAGTCCAGTGAATGAATGACAAAAAACGACATAATAGGAATAGGGATTTGGAGGATAAAGACAGAATAATGTCATCTGGCAGACACATGAATTCCTTGAAGACATGGTCAGTCGCTGAATTAGTCGTTGAACTTCTACTGCCCTGAAAACCTCATCATTAGTCTGTCTAGACTCTCCGGCCAGGAGGAAATGCCTTTCCACTGCACTGCTATGAAGGAGTGAGTAAGCATTGTATTTTTTTATTAATCTTTTAATCAAAGGTAGATGTGATGTTAATTAATTTGTACGAACATAGAGCAAAGCACTGACAATACAAAGAACATACAAGAAACCAAGTAATTACTTATGTTATACTGGAAGTATCTTTCATCCGGACATCTGTGTAAGTACTGTAGGGTCTGTTGCCTGTCTGACTGCTTGGCCTGCATTAATCTAACTGGTAGATTTCTTTAGATCATCATCCAAACAACTTCACTTAAATCAGCTGTTACAGAAACATGTGTCGGGGTCCATGTGTAATGATGTGACACAAATGTTTTATGTGTCTAAATTACATACAAAGTGAATGCAAAGACATGTGTAGACATGAAATTAGTGTCTCTCATCCTAGGCGTTGCCTTTAGCCTCAAATACGATGTTAATCGAAAGGTTTGAAAATGACAATTGAATACAAAATAAAAGTGCTCTTAAATCTTGCATGTAGACAACTACTACATTAATGTACAGATATAGTGTTATACTATATATATATATATTTCACATCAGTAACTATATAGCAAAGCGGTGTTTGAAGCTTTGTTTAGAACAGCTCATCAAACACTTTTGAAGCTCACAATGCACCTCTGTGGTTCATCAGCGATAAACCCGCCATTGATGAGCATTTTTCAAGACAATTAAAATAAAGACATAGACAGATGTTGTTCCATTTCTAAAACAAAACAATTTAATCCACAGAGGGGCTGCTTGTCACCTTTTTGAAATAAAAATCCTCCCAAGCTTATGGCATTCAAAATTGCAATGTCCCTTCTTCTTGTAGTGTCTGGTAAGAAAAGACGAGAGGAAAAGGGCTAGTAATTGGGTCTGTAGAGTAATAATGTGTTTAGTGTGGGCAGCACTTTCCTCGGTGTTAACATGCTGGGCCATTAATTGGCTAATGGAGTGTATATATATATATGGTACAGTGCGGGGGTGGTCTCTCAGGAGAAAGTTGGGGAAGGAGGGGAGTTGGACATGGAGCAGCAGTTGCAGGTTGCCCAAGAAGAAAGCAGTTAGCTGCAGTGAAGGTTTTGAGCTAATAAGCATATTACAGTGAAGAAAAGACATGGGGGGGAGGAGGGGAATGTTGGACACAGTGGGAGTGTTTTATCACAGGTGTTTTTAGGTTTTAGGTTTTAAAACAGATGGTAAAGGTTGTGAAAAGATCATGGTTTTGGATAATTATCTAAAAGGAAAACCAAATTAATCGGTTGACAAAAACAAGTATGTGCAGCCGGACTAATATCTCTGTGACACTGTATATAGAAATATTAGGCAAATTTAGATTTTAACCTAATGCTGCAAAAGGAAAGACCATTTAAAATTCATCCTCAGGGCAACAAGACTGTCTTTACCAAATCTCACAGCAACTCAATGAGATTCAGAAGAAAACTCATCATCTGTAAACCGAGACAAACATTTGCTTACTGTCTACTGCCTTACTGTAGTTTATAGCTCCCCTTTCCATAATGGGACATCTGGATGAAACGTAACTGGATCATCAAAGTCAGTTTGATTCACACTTTACCGACAGAAAATCCTGGTTTCCTTTGTTTATGTAAAGACATATTGTGATTTATTGTTTCATTCTTGACACATCATGACAATTGCAGCATACATGTAGCGTTCCAATGGCAGTTTGCCACAGAGACCCGCTGCTACCTGGAAATTTAACACTGTATGATACAGCATTTTTGTCTGACAGCCAGAACAAGTTGAAATAGGCCTCACAGCAGATTGACAGGTTAGGATTGTGGATATGTTTTCTTCACAAACACACGGACAGAAAGGTTTGTTTTACAAAAGGGCCATGACCTCTCCCCTGAAAATGTGACGGGTGTCATTGCCAGGAAATGCAAGCTTATTTTGAAAGTTAATGCATGTATGAAAGCAAATTAGTTACAACGCAGGATGGATTTTACTGTAACAACACTAATGACAAAAGCATGAGTCACATCTGTGGCTATTGCTTGTTAATACCCTTTTATTGAAATGCACCTATTAGCTTTATCCATGTCGGACTCTTGAGCCCTGAAAGAGAAGTCTCTCTCTCTCTCTTTTAGCTTCGTGTCGCCAGTCTAGCCGAGGCCATTATCTCATCCCAAATGTCAATATCGCCGTTCTTATGAATTAGATTAGTCCATAAAATGCCAGAGGGTCTTGAGATCCCAGTGGACTTCTGTGAACCTGTGGTAACATCATTGTCTGGTCCTTTCTGGCAGAGATCTGACATCACTTTAGCCAGATGGCAGGTGAAAGGGCTTCTGGGAATTAGATTTTTCCTCCTTGTGTGGCCTGTGTTCTCTTTCTTGACCGCACAAGCTAAAGTAAGACCACACTGGGTGAGCACAGCTGTGATGTGATTTGATCATTTCCATACTGTATCTGGTCTGAAACAATGCAGAAATACAGGAAAAAGGCTAAGAGGCTTTACGGATGACTGCATATAATGTAACATTGCATCAGGCCTCCATCAGAATCGCATTGTGGAGATAATGCTGAGAAAATGGGATTTTGGATGGCTAAAAATAAACAAGGCGGTCTATGGGTAAAATGTGGAAATCGGGTTAATCCGGCACTGAAAAATGGTGATTGTTTGAAATGTGATTACTGTTATTAAAATACACAGACATTGGGGAGAAAATGGGGCTGGGGGGATTCTAGTTCTGTTCCAAGCCTGTCAGTCATCTGTGAAGAGCAGCAGGGGGTCAGAGGTCAGCTATGACCTGAGGTAATCGGGAAGTCTAGGAATAGTGGGAGGTGGCGTGCTTGTATGAATGTGTGTGGATGTGTGTTACCCTACAGCGGTACTACAACATCTGGAACCAGTGAGCAGTCTGATGGCTGCTGCCAGGGTCACAGCAGTAGGAGGTCAACTCCCCCCTCTCCGCCTGTCCTCAGCCCTTCTCTCCACTCCCCAATGTCCCCCTCCCGTCTCCTACAATGCTAGCACATGCAAGACCATGACTGAGTCTTGTTAGCTGCGGACAGATGGGCATTCACATGGAACCGTTCTCTGAGACAGGAAAGGTCCTGTGAAAGGCTCTGTTGTGTGGAAGTGGTCCTGGGGAGAGGAAGGCGTGGGATGGAGGATGAGGGGAGCTAACTGTCTCCCTCCCACCTCCTCTTGTTCGAGGACCTGTGGAATAAGATCAGTGCACATATGTCAGCCCTCTAATGGCTCATGGAGACCTGCATATTTGAATAATATTGCACGCTCTGTTGCACTTAATTAGATCTTGTTCTTGGACCAGCTACATTCAGGATTCTTGGAACCCTGGTGCTATCGAGTGAACAAGCTCACATTTCCAACAGTTTTGAGTAGAACCATTGTAATCAAGGATGTGTCATCAACTAAGGGCATTGCACAAAGCACAATGAAGCGCTTTTCAAACTGTTGAATATGACGCGCGCATCGATGTCATCACTGTTCACAAACATTCTACTTGATGGTTCCAGCTGGGAACCAATGTTTTTGGTTCAGAACTAACTTAAACATGTTCAAAATGTTCCAAGGGCTCACAATGAGGTGTGCGAAAGGGAACCAACAAACTCTTTCCATATAGATCAAAAAGCAGGATAAATGGTGTCTGTAACTACAGGGCAGTTAAAGTGAACCTCTCTAAAGTCTGGACTGATCTAAATCTAAGATTAAACCTAAAGCTGCTTTGAGCCTCTCTGAGACTTGAATGGAATATTATGCTATGATCATTTTTTTTTACGCCCTCTCTCTTTTGGCTGTGTATCTTATTCACTTACAAGTTAATACCTCAAATACCATTAAATATCTCTTTGTTTCTTCAAATAAATACATTTATTGGCCACAATGTAATGCATGCAGTTTTTAAGTTATCATATGTGTCTGTTCCCTGTGAAAACTTTATGAAAAGGTTTCCAGTCTTAGAAATATATGAATGTTTTTCCATCCACAGAGCTGGAGTAATAATTGAAGATAAACTTTGTGAGAATCATACTAAACAAACTCACTGCCTGAAAATCATAGATGTGTTGAAGAACAGATTAATTCTGGCCTATTTTATATACTTTGCACTAATTTAAGTTGGCAAAGACAAAGGCATAGAAAAGCAAAATGATAATATCCTTGTTAGAGGTTTTGAGTTTAAAATCCCTCGTTCTTTCCAGTGAGGAAAATGATTTGGTGTCTGCATATTTTTTATTGCAGGATGATTCACAAATGAAGAAAACCTTTGTCTAACGTTTTCTCTTCATTGTGCTTATCACAGAATACAGGCCAAGACGCGGGAATTCCGGGAGAAGCAGGCCAAAGAGAGGGAATACGCCGAGATCCAAGATGTCGTCAGTCGCACCTTTAGCTCAGATGAAGAGCCGACCTACGCTGGAATCGGATCATTAGACTCGTCGGTAGATAGCAGTAGCATGGACCCTTACAGTCACCCCTACCATCTCCCTCAAAGTCCCCAGGGCCCGCCACTTCCCTTGAGCTCTCAGAACAACGGCCCACCCCTGGAAGCTGTCTATGCCACAGTCAACAAACCTCGCAATGGACGTCCTGCAGCTCCAGACAGGTGAGGAACAACCAAAAAATAGTTAATATACAGGCGTTGTTGAAGAATACTGACTTTGTTCTCCATTCATCACAACAGCAGAGGTCCCTGATGCTTGTGCTTTGCAGCATTCATGTTCCTTTATACCACATCTAGAATATAGAAGCCGTAGTGTGACATTACAGTATTTGTTCACTTTTACATGTCAAATTCAAAACAATGAACTTTACACCATGTTATCACAGCCTTCTCCCACAAGACAAGCAGGCAGAATCCACAGACAAGGTAAAACAACACCCCAAGCCTCTCAGTAATTCTCCATCTGTTTGAATTTAATATCAGGCAGTGTATTTTTTCATTATCCTTGGATCACAGGTGATCCTCCCTAGCCTCTAACTGACATCCTTTCGATAGAGTCACGTTGCATCTCTGAGTTCAGCTTCCTTGTCGCTGCAGGGTTGCATCACTCATAACCTCCATGTTGACACGAACATATTTGATGTGACAACAGCACAACACAGCATGAAAAGTCATCTTTTATGTTTTTATTTATTCACTTGTTTTTAGCTTCAGCAAACAGGGTTTCTTGTGGTTTGAGTAGGAGTCACATAAGTTCGGCAACTTTGCAAGAAGTCTAACTCTACTCATGGTCCTAATGTTCAGGTTTGAAAACACTTGTCTTCAGCAAACAAGGTTACTTGTGTTTTCTGTACTTATCTAGGTACAAGAAACTTAAAAAGTATTAGAGATACGTCAACTTTAATATGCTTTTTATCCATCTCTAACAATTAATCTTTCTTAAATCATCATCAGTTACACACGGCACATCTTGGTTTCACAAATCCATGTTGTTTTTGCATGTAATTTATGAGAGTCATATTTAGTGGTGAGATGCCAGGCTTAATACCTATCTCTTGTGATTGACAGCTGTCACTAGGGGGCTCATGACCTTTTACTGCTAGGCTCCAGTGGGATGGAGTTTATGAGTTACTCTATGCGATGAAGACAGAGCGGCTCCATGAGCGCGTGTCTGTTTTTAGAAGGATTTACAAATGTAAAATCCCCATCCTGTTGCTCGCCCATGACAGTAATGACAAGGTTATCTGGCTTCTCTGATTGTTGGCTAAATCCATGTGCCAATACAGCTGGGGCTTAGTGAAGGTCACTGATCCATATGTCAAAGATTATACCTTCAAGTGTTTCCTCAGGATGGCCTGGTTGTATCATAGCAACTCTATAAACTATCTGTAAACTATCCCATGTTCAAAGCAGGAGTTGGTAAGACGACTGGCAGCTATTTGAAAAAACATTCTCAAGATTACACACTCAGCGTGTATATTTAGATAAAAAAAAATCTAAGATGTTGGTCAGTGATAGACAGAGTGTTATTGATTCTCAATGGGAATGTCAATAAGCACTGTGCGGGGACACTATATAAAAGCCTTACCCTAACAGTGAATATTAATAACAGGCTGCTCGAGGGTGTCTATGAGAAATGAAGGGAAAAGCAAGAGTTGTGCAAAGTCCCTCCTGCATGAGGGGTCTGATTTTAAACAGATGCTTTGTTTCTTTAGGTATAACTTTATAAAATATAGCATCAGATGGTTTTGGTTGCTGGGGTTTATTCAAATTCCCTTTGACCATTTGAAAGCTGTTTTATATTTCTGTTGTTTTTTGTTTTACCTCTAACATATATTTGGGGACTTTTGGAGATTCATTATACTATTCATGAGGATTCCTCTGAAAACCAATGGTATCAAACACAAAAAAACTAACATGAAAAAACCTTTGTAATTATTTTGTATTCTTCCCCCTCTTTTTTTGCAGTTCCTTGGTTATAGTGATTTCTCACCTTCACTGGTTTTATTTCAGTATGAAAAGCTTAGTGTTGCATTTTAATTATACATACAAGCTTAAATTTAGTTTGGAGTCTGAGCCTTTAGTATTGATAGCGCAGTGAGTTTTACTTTCAGAAACAGGATTAGCTGTTGCGAGGGTTATTTGATTTGAAATATGCACTGCATGTTCAACATTGCATTTTTGTTTTGCAACTCTCGCTGCTTTGCATATCTCTTGTATACCAGCCCGACTGTATGCCTGTAATATTTGTCTTGCTGCCTTTGAGGTATAATAATATGCCCTGGTTCGTATTTAGCTTAGAGGCTTTCTATTTACGATTTGCAAAAAAAGAGCTTGAAAAATATTCAGATTCAAGACTCCCATCACTTGTCTATCATAACAAATACAAACAATAATTTGCATTTATAAATTAAATGTAATGGAACTGTCTTACGATAAAGCGCCAACACAATTTTCAAACATTTCTGATTGGTTTATTTGATTTCCATGTAGAGACCTATGACTTGTTTGTGCTGCTGCCTCTCCTGAACCTAATATTCCTGAGCATACAGATAGCACAAACATCCCAGTTAAAGGTTCAGGAAAAAGGAAATGGACAAGGATTGTTCAGGGAAGGCTGCTCATTCCTGGCTGTCAGTCAGTCTTCACTATGAAAGGGAAGCATTTACCTCTGACCTGGACACTGCTTCTGAAAACGTTCCCCGGAGGATCGCCCTCTGATCAAAGGGTCAGTTTAATGGTCCCATCTAGGGATGTTTAAGCTATTTTCTCGTACAGTTAGAGATCTGACAATATCTATTACCCTCTAACAGACCTGATAGTACTTAACAAGCGAAACCAAATATGACAGACAGTCGTCAGAGTATGATCTGAATGTCAATGCTCTATTATCTGTAATGTATCAATATGTGTCTTGATACACAATGGCCAACAGATAGTTCCAAAACGAGTTTTAGAAGAGATTCAGACATTACGTGACTTCTGTGTATTATTCAAAAAAACGCACCTATAGAAAATACCCATCTCTCTGTTGCTGGCTAGCCTCCATTACAGCATAAAAAATAATGTTATATGGAGGTATTACCGTGGTGGAAGCCATCTCCTGATTATCATATGACTTCTAGAAGCATGGCGTAACTTCACAAATCTTATCATGTGAAATTGGTTCCAGGGACCAAGTAAATGGAAGTAAATTGAGTTGAAATTAGCTGACAGCCTTCCTTTATTTTTCAGTCATTGCTGGGAAAAACACACCAAACGCTGAACAGAGACAGTGTGTTGGAGGAGGACGACGCTTGAACTAATCAGTCTTTCATCTAGTCAAACATTAGCATAGCTGGAAAGACATCAGACAATGCATGTGCACCCACAAGTCTGGAATCCCATTGGTTTGTTTACTACACGTCCTCTGTGCCGTCATTAAAACACAACATTTAAGTCAAACAGCAGAAGGTTCTGTTGATCCAGTCACGTAATTAGAGACACTTAGGGGCCCCTCAGTTGAGGGGGAGGAGTCTCTTTTCAGAGGAGGTGGGGTCCAAATGCCTGCAATTGCCAGTAACTGTACATTATAGTTTTGCATCTTGGACTATTTTTATGCCTCATGTGTTTATGCACATGTGCATTCATTTTATGCCATTATAAAGGGCACCTACCCATGACTTGCATAGGGTTTCAAAGCCACGCTTTTGTTTGTCCACTGCAGTTTATATGAAGAAGCTGCAGCTGGCAAAACATATTCCCCTTCCTGTAATAGATCTTTGATAATGGAGCCCTAATGGGAAGGTCACCGGGACTGTAAAGCTGGTATGAGTCAGACCTGAGCTTATAAACCATCGGAGATACAAGGACCCCTGGTTACTCTGGGCGGCCAGAGATCCTGTCCATTTTGCCATATCAAGTTTTACTGTGATCACGGTGGAACAAGAACTTCATTTGACAATTTATTAACAACCTCCGCGTTATTAGAGCTGGCAGCACCAGCTGTGTTTTGACAGTGCCGTCAGACCCAGTAAAACAGAAGGGCACCAATGGAAACCTAGGATTTATTCATATTCAGTTTTGTTAAACCTTTTATGAAGCAAAAGTAAACAGACCAAAATCTGTAGCATGAATTGTGCTTTGTCTGTAGCGCTGCCTGTTACAGAGTTTACTTGAAAGTCCGCTAGACGTAAACAACTTAGCTCAGTGTTTTCTTTTTCAGTTTCTTTTTTTTTTACTGGTTTCGCCTTATTAAAAAAAGGTAGGCTTAGCAAAATGGAATGACCTCCTTTCTTGACAGGCAGCTGACAAGTCAAACCCTCCATCTGCCCAGAGACCGTGGGGTTTGGGTGACTGGCGTTGGATGCTGGGTTTCACGACAACAACCTGACAGGTGCTAGGCTCGATGGGATTTGTGGGAAGCAAGCATGAAACAAAGCATCACCTTTGAAACAGCAATTTGATTGACTGCTGCTCCCATTACCCAGCCGAGTCTCTAAATCTCCTTAGAGCATGGGCATGAGAAAAAGTCAGAGAGCCACAGAGAGGAAGCGTTATGGGGGAAGCAGGGGTGGAAGCGGGGAAAAGATATGGAGCTCACGGAGCTCAGCAGTGCAAATTCCTTGAAGTCCTGTGCAATTCAGCAGCATCCTGAGAGCCTGACAGACAGAGAGCAGGGAGAGAATAAGAACATAACACCCAAAGAAACACCCACTAGGGTATTCCCCCCTTGCTCCAGCTGCACCAAAACACTGTTTTATAAACAACTTTCATAATTATGTTTAGGTCAGTGTGATTTGTCTTGTAGGTCATGATAATCCCGCCCCCACAGCAGTCCATCCTTCTAAGCTTTTAATTGTTGGTGCCAGAGTCCAACCAGTTTTATCTGTAAGAGAGACAACTCTTGGCTGTCAAAACAAAGGGAACTGTTTTGAGATTAGCAGTGGCTACAAACCGGCTCTTGGTAAAATGCCAAGTCCGATTTTGCCACTGCCTCTTCTGCCAACATCAAAGAACAATGATCCCTTGCCCGCTATTCAATTATTGTATTTTTATTTCATTTTATTATGTTTTTAGTTTTGTACAGAATGATGATGTGGAGTGTGGTTGCTACATTTCCTTTGAGAACAAGCTGTGTAAACGGGCTTGAAGCTGGAAGATGGGAATATGTACAGACACATACTTCACACCTCAGATGAAGAGTCTTTTACAGCTGTCCAATGCAGTTAACAGCCCTCACACACCCCTCTGCTCGCTCTCACACAGTTGTCAGGTTCATCATCACAGAGAACAATTAATTTAGTCTTGTTTCTTATTATCATCATCATGTTTTTTTTTAAGAAACACAACAGTTGCATAATCTTTTGCTTTAAGTCAGCGCTGTATTGTCTGAATGGACTACTGGATGACTCCATTAAAGAAATGCAGATGGAGAGCAAGTTCTTATGAACAACAATTCCACCTCAATCAGATGATCACAGAGCCAATCTGAAGTAATCACTTTTTTATTGTTTGCTGTCTCTTGTTTGGCATGTGTAATTAACTCTGCAATCAACAATCAGTCTCTGTGATTTTCATTGTCTCCATTTTCAATTGAATGCAATCAAAGTGGGATTAGCAACATTTTCTGACTGCAACATCTGTAGCTTTGATTAAATGCTATCTCTCAATAATTCATTGGTAACCAAATGAATCTTTTATGACCCCCGCATCTGCGTTAAGACTTTAATAACCTATCGTAAGTCCCTAATAACATTTTTACGTAGTTCCCAAGGGAATAAAACTGATACGTCTATCATCAAGGAACTGCTTGCTTTAATGATAAACATACATTAGTGTTAACTAATTATGTTTACGTACTTATCAGGATCTCTGTTATTCCAGGGTGTTTTGTCTGGTGTATCCAGTTCCTTCACCGCTTGTGGGATACCAAGCTAAACAAGATTTAGATGCTGACATCCCAATTTATTCCCGGAGCCATGGCAGCTTGTGTTGGTGCTGCCTTTTGTTTGTCTTTGACATCCACCAGCGTTTTCCATTACTCCCTCTGAGTATCCTTGTGTGGGTGTGAAATTAGTGTCACAGTCCATGTCTGGAGCAGTGCCTTCCTCTGCTCTAATTGAGAATAAAAAAGGGACACTGAGGTAATGGGAAGAGTTCATGTTCGCCCCTGTTGAGAGAGCTGTCGTTGTAATAAATGAGCTGGGGTGAGTCTTCAGGTCAGCTGCTGTTACCGGTGTCTGCAGGACATCTCCTGTGCCTGGAAAAAACCTGTGTAGTTTGTGCTTCAGTCCCCATATAGCTTTGTAAAGCCCCCATGTAAACCCTGTAGATAGGTTACAAAATGAGGGTGTAAGTCCAATACTCACATTTGTGCACTGACTTCTGACCTCTTCTCGCATCACGTTCTTTGCTGTGGCAATAGTGCAGGCAGCTTAATGCACCAAATGCACATCAGCCTTATCACTGGGGCTCTACACAGATAGCAATGTGTATCTCCCTGGCAAAGCAAGTGAATTATTTTCCTGGTCTGTTTTCTGTTTTTTTATACCCTCCCGCTTCAAAGAGGGCCCTCTGGGATGGATGTGATGAGATGGAGCACAAGAAGGCAATTTATCCTCCGTTTGTACCATTACGTTCATTTAAGAAAGCAAACAGCCTGAAAGCAGATTGAGAGAGAGAGAGAGAGAGAGTGGGGGGCGAGAGAGAGGGGGAAATATAGACCCACCTCACCTCCAACTCTACATCAAGTGGATCCAACTGATTAAGCTTGCATGTACAGTAGCCTATGCATTTTATCAATGTCCTTCAATTTGGAAGGCTTGTAGACATGCAAACAGTTACCCAAGGAACTTTTCTTTGAAGATGAAAGGTAAGGAGGAACGCATGCTATTTAGGGCAGGGGTGCCCCTGGAAACAAAATGGGAAGTGGAGATGCAGGAGGTTTGAGTACGACTGAAGGCTGCCCAGACCACCTTGGCCTTTGTGTTGTACAGATAAAATAAACTAGCACAATGGTTGAACTAATTAATTATAACTCTTTATTTTAAGTTACATTTTTTTAACATAAATACTTTTTATTTGGGTTATGTTTCATAAGAATAGACCATATGTATTAAGGGAGAAGTTTTATTTCTGTGGTACTACTACTTTATAAGAACAATAGTGATCATTTTGATTCCGAAACAACAGCTTCCGTACTTAATATCAATAAGCAGTAATTGGGAGGTTATTGAGGTAAAACCTTAAATAGTAATGGCCCAGTTGTTGTAGAATTTGGTCAGGCAGTCACGTCAATATAGGCTTCACGTCAATGACCAATACATCATTAATACGTCCCCTAAAATGAAAGATAAAGTGTCAGTATGCTCATACTAAGCAAAAAAAGCAACTATTTAATGGTCAGTATCGCTGCCCTAATACAAAGTGTTACTTTATAGGTTGGAGCCTATGACAATTTGGAGGATATCTACAAATACAGCATTTCTTCTTATAAATCACGTTGGGAAGTCTTCATCAGTCAATAGGAACATACACTGCCATGTAGTGGGTGGACAATCAGTAACATTACCATAGCCACATTCTCTGGTAAAAATGTCCAGCAGCCGATATTAACAGCAGTTATTTGCTAACATTAGTCGATAAACCGGTGGTTTTCAAATTCAGAGGAGCAAAACAAATCGTAAGCCCAACGCTGACAAAGCCGATGGGGCTGCTGGAGACTCATTCGTTGATCGGCACCAGAGGGCATCCAATTCCTCGTAATCAGCATCTGCAAAATAATCCCCCCCTCAACTCTCCTGAAGGCTGCTGATGTCTGACAGGGTAAAAGAGAGATTAACCAAATAGACAAGCATGGCAAGTTTTCCTCAACAATTTATAATGAATTTGGTTATTTCTTTTGAAAATGTCAAAGCAAATAATTTGGAGAAAGCAAACAGAGAACATGCTGTTAGCAAACTAGGGATGTATACTTTTCTCCAAATTCATCTACTGAGAAATCCATTTTGATTGAATAACACACACTGTAGTGTGACTGTTACTTGACTATGAGCTTTTCTCAGTTAGAAACTTGATTTTCACATGATAGATAACCTAATTTCTTGAACTAATCACGGGTGCTCTACAGTAACACAGCATCCCAGCATTCATTGCTGCTAGTCGTCACTCTCACATAGGCGCTCCAGAAATAGATCAGGTGAGGAATGTGATCGAGAGGCAGGTGACTGCAGAGCGTGAGTTTGCACTATGAACCGTGTCGGCAAGCAGATGACTGTCATGGCTCCTTATCGGTCTCACCGTGCTTTCATCACACTCTTCCGTCACGGCAAATGTAAACACAAACATACACATGAAAGAGGCCTCAGCGTGTCAGGCAGGGATTCTAATCGCTGCATGTTTTGCAACCGACATTTGAAAGCAGGTGAAGTGAGCCCAGGAAGGTCATTGTTTACTATTAAGTGAAAGCTGATAGAGACAATACGGGGTATTTTGGGTTTCCCCTCTTAGTGTGAGTCTGACTTGAGATCACAAACTGACCCAAAGAAGAACTAAATGCTACTACAAAGCAGAGGACACGCTTTTACACATTCACAGAATACAAACATTTTCTGGAAATTTAGTTGAGAAAGCAAATTCCGGAGTCAGTTGCTCCTAACATTTTCTAAAACGCTTCCTGCTGACCCAGAGTGAAATGTCCAGAACATTTCAGAGTGAGCTTACGTGCGTTTAAAGCAGTAAAATGTCCGCAAAAGAATGTATATTTTTAAAAGAATACAAATATCTTTGGATTAAAAATAGGTCCTATACACATAGGGAACACTGAAGAGGATGTCAACTTAAAAAGACAACAAAACTCAACTATTCAATATTCAACATACCCTCACCTGTGCGCCCTTGGCATTTAATGTTTTTTTTAACACATCAGATATGGACAATCGCATGCTGCATTTATCATATGTGAAAGGCAAAGTCCAGAAAATGTCCAGACCCATTGGCCCCGATGTTTGAAAACAGCTTAAGGCAAAGTAGTCGTGGTCAACCAAGAAAAAATTAATGTAGGAAAATAACTTGAATACAAAAAGAAAGGATTTGTTGTTGTATCAAGTCAAAATTAGCCTCAATCATTATTAAAGTTAGACAGTTAGTGTCAGTTCCCCCTGGGGCTAGAAAATACAATGTTAAATTAGATGTGATCTTAATTGCCATAAACCACTACAGCTTTTAGGCAGATGGAATAAGGCAATTCATTCAGTGATGAGTCACTTGAAACAGCTGCATTATAACGCTGTAATATGTGTAGCAAATTCTACTATCTAATTTTGCCAACAATTCTGTTCAGGCCAAGATACATGGTAAAAAATAGTGTCATTAAACACAGTTGAAATGAATGTTATAATCTAATAACTGAAGACACTTTTGTTCAACACACTTGCAAATCCCCAAAACAGCACCATGTTACCACCATATGAGCTGCTCCAAAAATAAACATGCACAAGTCTCCGCTCCATGAAGTCAATTTCATCCTCACGCTTCATTTCTTTGCCTGCGCCCTAAGCGGCATGCCGTCTAAGGACCAATCAGGGACCACCAAACATCAAGCAGCTTGCCAACCCTCGGATCTCTGTTGTTACTCCCTGCATGTTTTCTGGGTCGTTCAAAATTTTGTTAACTGCGATTTAGAAACAACAATTTTGAACAGCACAAAATATCTGCTATCGGCAGTTATGGTGTTAAATCATTCCCTTCTTCCAGTACTGACAGAAACAATTTAACTGGAGGAGGCCACTATCCAATATAGAGAATAAACTTGGGGCAAAAACTTTCAGACTGACCAGTGACTCCTGCATAAATGACCAATCTGTGTCCTGAACATTGGTTTGTAACTGGTCGCTGGGGTAAAACTGTAACAAGACATTGCTCCATTCTAATCTAAAGCCAGGCAGTGTGTACAGGGCACATAATTAAATGTACCTTGCCCACATCCGAGCCAGCGAGCCTGTGCACTCAGCACAGAAAAGAATTAGTTCTCTGTTTTAAAAGCAGTATCCATATTCCTTTGTCAGACTACGCCTTTGTCGTTCCAATCCCTGTGCCTTGAACAAGCTCCCGGCGGCAAATCGGATCTCAGCAAGAGCCTTTGTAATTACAGGGAGCTGAATGGGTGAATACATCCCAAATCCACAAGACCAGCCAGTGACACATTCCATCTGTCTTAAGCCTCCTTCCAACATTTGAGATTGACTCGTGTGGAGGTACTGAAATAGTGCACAGCACATACATGGAGTTTTGCAGCTTTTTGTGTGAACATTTTGTGAATTCTATTGAACGTTTCCGACAAAATTTGTCCCGGAAAAATTTAAGCCTCTCCATTGTAAATTCAACACAGTGATGACATTGCTGTGTGGATGTATATCGGTTGTGGGGGTGCATTTAACAGCTTAGCTATCATGCAGACTTGAGAAATGTGTGATATATCTATCATTATTTGAAATAAAGCCAGGTTTATGCTTTTAGTTTCCATAAAAGGAAATATTTCTACTGCGATATTAGTGTTTGACAGCCACAACCTTTTCTTACATTACAGTTTCTGATTCCATGCGTGTCAGCAGAGTGTAACCTTGGGTCAGACAGTGAACTTAGGGCATATTTCCTGATCTCACTACCTCATTCCACGCAGGTAGGGTGGAATCAAACCAGAATATTACCATTGAAAGGCTTGGGGCTACAGGCTACACTTGATGCCTAGACTTTATGACCCCTCTGGCAAAATAGTAATTTGAGCAGGACCTGCTTGAGCTCATTGTGGGACCTAATACAAAGCTATGAGGGCCACTACACATGTTCTAATGGCATCATCCTGCTAGTAAAAAGGCTCTTAGCCCCTTGCAATAGAGTAATGGCTGCACATGGTCTTGTCCATGCACTGTAATGGGCACATGATGTCATCAAGGATCATCATGGAGCCAAAGGTCTCAGAGTCTGGCCTGTTTTCAAAGAAAAATTGTTGTGTTCAGGGAAATCGCACAAGTATCCTCCAGTTTCCTCCAGTCTTCCCACTGTTGTCGGTAGAGTTTGTTTATGCCAGAAGAAATTACTGGGAAAGTTAATAACCACAGGCATTTTAACCTAGTCAGCCCTATTTAATTGGTATACTGATTCGACCAAATGCCACTTAAGTCACTGGTAATAAGCTCTACTTTTCGTCTGCCTTGCTCTTTCCAATTTTTATCCTGCCTGAAACCGAACAGTTAATATTCTCTTGTTAAATACCAGTACTTGTAGTGCTTTCAAAGTTTGACGCAACCCTCATTACTGTATGAATTTGAATAAAATAAAATATGATAGTAACTCATAATGGCTGTTTTCAGATCTCTGAATGACTATACATGTATGCTATCTATGATATTGTTGGATATTACCATTTAAAAACACCTGTGTGGCGGTGAGCTCCCTCCACCATCCTTTAGCTTTATGGCTTC